>NC_062535.1:4748144-4770644 GCF_022655615.1 Tachysurus fulvidraco
GCACAGTAATGGCCAATCCTGACTCAGCAAGCTTGCCTTGGGACTCAGAGTCGAGATGAGTGCCACAGCTGCTAGGAATAGTGACGGATGTTGCCGAGAGCAATGGCCAATAAGAGAGCATGTAGTCTTTCATAAAGTGAATAAATGACTGAGCAACAGATATGGCTCAGCTGGAGCTTGATGTTGAAAATGAAGCCACATTCAAAGAACGCCGACTCCCACACAAAGAGCAGCCCTGAGGCCATTCTTTGACATTTTCTGAAAACAGTGTCTGTGTATTCCAGCCACAAACCGACAAAGTATAGACGAAGTTATAGTATCAAAAGAGGTCTAAGGTTGGAACCAATAGCAGTACACTGCAAACTGAGATGTCAGATTTTACTGTAAGTTGCTTTCCAAGGAAAATGTGCCAGATAGCGTTTATGATTTTTGTCTATATCAAGGGAGTAAAATCTTGATCATGTTCACCATAGATGAAGCCACAAATCTTCAAGGTCAGTAAGAGTATAAAAGAACCAGACCGTCTGTAATGCTGGGTTTTCAATAGTACTTCCTGATCTGTTATGGCAGAATAGACTCTGAATAAAAACATTGTACTTTTGTTATCAGAGAATGAATGAATCCTTTTTGAAACTTTGTTTTCTTGAAGGTGGACAACTGTGGAGTGAAGCCTTTGGGAAATATTGGAGGATTCAACAATTCAACAATGTCACCTGCCCAACTGTAGTATCGATTTACAACAAAACCGTATGGCCTATGGCATTGACTTCTCAGACATACTAATCCACTTGTACAAATCAACCATGAAGTCTAAGCAGCGGTACCTCCCTTTTCTGGATATACTCTTGATATCAGCATGACTAATGTACAAAAGGACCTGCATCTACCTTGATAAAAAGCTTCTGCTTTTGAAGATGCTTTGACTGTCTGTAGCCAGCACTCTAAAGGTCCTCAACAAACCATAGAAGTTGGCCGATTACTTGGTGCCAAAAGGAGACATCTGAGCCCCAGCATCTCGGTTCCCACCTGATGTTCATTATGATGGCTCACTGGCCTTTGTTCCCTGACCAGCTGGCTAGGTGCAAACTGTGTCCCAAAGGTCTGTCACGTTGGAAGTGCTATGGTGGTCAGTTCCTGTGTCTAAACAATACTTACAAATGCTTTTCTGTATTTTACTGGAATTTAGAAATATTGGATACCAAACTCATCTGTAAATCATTTTCTGAAATAGATTATATTATAAATGAACACACAACAGTTTGCTGTTCCTGGGGTCTGTGGTGAGATGTAACCTGATGCATAGTCTCTGTCTTTACAGTAGTTACTGTCAGTACAGCAGGGAATTAAAGAACATTACTTAAGATAGAGGCTACACAAGTGGGCTTAATTAGTTCGACTGATTGAGAGTGACTTACTCACCAAGTGCAATGGTGCAGTAATCTTGACAAGGAGGTACATATGCCTGAGAAAGAACTTGCACACCTACTGTAGGTTCTGAGGTTCATGTTTTACCTGACCATGCATTATCCTTTAGTTGTGCTTAGTAACCACAAAATACCCTATAGGGTGCCGTGACTGACCTAATGACCTATTGTAGGTGTTCCCACCTTATTCATATGAAGTTCCGCAAAGAAAACAGAGTTGTCTATTATTTAAACCCAAAAGGACAAACAAAAGCTTGTTTTCCAAATAAGCTGTCTAGTGATTGGAACATTTTTGGTATATTTCCCAGACAAGTCATGGTCATAGATGAGTGGAATGAAGCCTAAGCCTGTTGGGTTGGCCCCTTGATTCAGTGGACAGACTGAATGCAAAAGCTTAGCATGTCAGGAGTGTTACAACCCTAGCTTGATTAGGCTTATGACACTGTGCTGAAAGCAGCTTGGCACCCTTCATCTGCCATGTTCCCCAGGATTTATATATAGTGTTGGAATAACTTACTACTCCACATGGACTAAGATAGGATGCTGCAATAAATATTTCACATTTTCATTGCATTTTTGAAGGGGCTCAGCTAAGGACTGAAAGCACTACATGCTTTGGCTGAAGC
The DNA here is from genome assembly GCF_022655615.1 of Tachysurus fulvidraco. Lineage (NCBI taxonomy): Eukaryota > Metazoa > Chordata > Actinopteri > Siluriformes > Bagridae > Tachysurus > Tachysurus fulvidraco. The sequence continues at coordinate 4,750,195 of NC_062535.1, forward strand.
TAATAATGCATGCACTGATGAACTGATAATTGTGTGTTAACAGTTTGAAGGATCTCAAGGTGAGAACCTGGTGGTTGATTTTGCAGTTTGTTTCTAGAGTCAACCAGTATGACATTCCCTATTGTGTCCAGTCATATAGTTGCTAACTGGACTTCAGAGTGATTGATCATTACTGTGACATAAAAGCACAGTACCTTTGCCAAAGAAGGTCTACACCACAGGAACTATGGCACTCTCCATTACTCATAAGACCAGAATCATCTCCCAATGGAGAAAGTTCAATGAAGAAATCCAAACATCCTGAGGGTGAGACCGTTCATCATGAACTACTGACATACGGCTAGCCACACGTAGCTAGGATAAAGCATGAGGAACCATTAAGGATAACACAGTCCATTACAGACCATCACAAACACATTATCAATCCTATTAGGAACAGGAAATCTCTAATGATTTAATGACTTTTTTAAAGGAAATTGGATTGTGATTCTTGATTTCCGAGTGGATCGAAAATGAAAAACAATTTGATTAGTGAGAAATTGCACCCAAGAGATTAAAAGGGAGTTAGAAGTGAAGGACAAAAACAAAGAGAAAGAGAAAAAAAAAAAAGACAGACCAAATGAGAGGAAAAACGGAGAGAGCAAGACATGCAAAAAAACAAAAACAACAAACAAAAAAAAACAACAGAGATGGAAATTGTGAAGGAAACAGTCAGAGAAAAAGATAAAGAGGGGGGAAAAAGAAATAAGGAGAGCAACAACTTATCAGAATGAGGCTGACAGAATTGGGCCTAAGGGTGAGAGACTTAGAGAGACCGTACGAGAGAGAGAGAGAGACAGAATTGGGGGTGAAAAAAAGGGAGAGAGAGTTTGAGCACAGAAAAGAGAGCAGAATCTGATGTGGTTAAAAATAAAACCTGGTATTTTGCAATGTTTTTCTCCTCCACGTGTCGCTCAGCGTGTTTTCTTTCTGTTTATTCTGTCAACAAGCCTGTGATGTAACGGGGAGGATTGTCTGTCGCCTCTAAAAAAACTGAGTCATCACTTTGTGTTCAGTTCATTACAACCTCGCTCCTTCTGAGGACGGCGTTCCCCCAACACTCAATGCCCCTCTCCCAAAAAAATGAAAAACAAGAGGTTGAAAGAAAAAGCACAAGATAAATGAGAGCTTTAATGTGCTTTTAATATCAAGAATATTCGTACATGTTTCGCACATTTCTTGTTTTTTATTTATTTATTTATTTATTTATTTATTTATTTATTTATTTATTTATTTGTAAATATGACAATATACACACAGAGCACTTTTATTAGGAACACTGTCATAATGCTGGCTAGGGCATCCTCTGTAATACTTCTTCAAAACATCTTCTGTTCTTCCTGGCATCGATTACTCAAGATTTTAAAAAACGTTCCTCAGAGGTTCTGCTCCATGTCGATGCGATTGCATCATGCGATTCCTGCAGCTTTTTCAGATGGTGAAAATTTCATGCTGTTGTAAAAAATATCTTCTATTGTACCACATCCCAAAGGAAAGACTCTGGAGAAACCTGAACTCATTGTCATGTTAATGAAAACATTACGAGATGACGTTTGCGATATGATGTTATCATTATGGTGTAGTCAGTAGAAGATGGATAAAATGTTGACAATGAATGGAGGTAACGATACTCAGAGGGGTTGAGGCATTCGAGTGTACAGTATTAATTATTGATTAGTATTAACAGGTCTAAAGTCATTCTATGCACCATTACACCACCTCCACCAGCCTGGACTGTTGACACAAGGCAGGTTTGGTCCTTTAACTGTCCAGTTTTGGTGAGCCTCTTCTTAATGAAGCCTCAGCATTCTGTTCTTGACTTTCAAAAGTGGTACCTGACATGATTTCCTTCAGTTGTAGTCCACCCTCCGTCTCAACGTTCTACAGTATGTATGTTGTTCATACTAAGATGCATTTCTGTTGAGCTCGATCATCCACAATGTGTATCTTTCGAAAGAATTGTCGCATTATGGATGTTTTTTTTTTTTTCTTCTTTTTGTTTTTAAAATTATTTCACGAACTCTAAACTTAGAGACTGTTGTGTGTGAAAAATCCCAGGAGGTCAGTAGTCGAAAAAATACTTAATCCAGTGCCCATCTGTCACCAACACAAGGCATTGCGAAAAACAAGTCCTCTATATAATCATCCTCTTTCTACAGGGAATCTATCAGTATACATCATGTACAACCCATTGTTGAGTATTATACAATAATCATTTGCATAAGTATCTATCTATCTATCTATCTATCTATCTATCTATCTATCTATCTATCTATCTATCTATCTATCTATCTATCTATCTATCTATCTATCTATCTATCTATCTATCTATCTATCTATCTATCTATCTATCTATGCATCTGCCACTTTAATCTGTTTTTCTTCCTACCTGTTTTTTTTTTTTTGCCTACATGTTGATCGATGACATATGTCTCTCTAACTGTCTGTCTCTCTATCTGTATATATGTCTGTCAATCTATCTGTCATGCCATGCAACCCACAGTCTGGTGAATGTGCGTGTGTGTGTGTGTCTGTGTGTGTGTGTGTGTGTGTGTCTGTGTATGTGTGTGTTTACAGCCACAAAATCCAACAACAAATTATAAACTGTTTAAAGTGTCTCTTGTGTGTCTCACATGTGAGCCAGTTTACACCTCCGTCTCTCATGCTGACACCCTGCTGACAGCATCACATACAGATACACACATAAACAAACACAGGGGGAATAGGGTGTTTCTGCCGCATAGAGCCATGAAGCTGCAGGGTGACATCTGTCTGCATCCCAACTCTCATTAAACTATATTCCAGAATCCATGACTACAAACTTTCTATGGTAGCATTCTAAACCAGACAGTTGTGTACTAGTTTAAGTAAAGTGGCACATTTGGATACTAACGGACTATTTTGTGGTACTGTGGTTTGACCGGATACAGTAGCATGTTAGACAGAAAATGAGCTCTGATTGGTTACAGATGCATTTTGAGAAGGAATTATGGTCTGACAGGTTACACTGGCATTTTGGGTTGAAATTGTTGTATAAGGGGCTTAGAGCACGTTTGCCTCACACCTCCAGGGTTGGGGGTTCGATTCCCACCTCAATTCCCACATTCCTTGTGTGTGTGAAGTTTCTCCCCGTGCCTCGGGGGTTCCTCTGGGTACTCCGGTTTCCTCCCTCGGTCCAAAGACATGCATGGTAGGTTGATTGGTATCTCTGGAAAATTGTCCTTAGTGTGTGAGTGTGTGAGTGAATGAGAGTGTGTGTGTGCCCTGTGATGGGTTGCCACTCCATCCAGGGTGTATCCTGCCTCGATGCCCGATGATGCCTGAGATAGGCACAGGCTCCCCGTGACCTGAGGTACTGTAGTTCAGATAAGCGGTAGAAAATGAATGAATGAATGAATGAATTGTTGTATGATTGGTTAAAATGGGTTTTGCCAGGAACTACAGTATGCTCTGATTGGTTACACTATTTCGGGTGAAAACTGTGGTCTTTTTTAACATAGAATCATAGCATTACTGCATTAAGATCATTCTCTACATGCGCAGACCTTTCCTGGAATGAGTTATAGTAGTTAATTAATACCCTTGTGGATAGAAGTAGCCACATCCTTTCAATTGTTTGAAAGAGAAACGTGGGTCACTGAGTCATTAGCAATATTAGATGAGAAGAAGAGTTGGTTGTTATTTACCACAAGTTCCCATACAGTGCCATATACAGTACCGTAGTCTCAGAATTGCCTAAGGTTTGATGTGGACCTGCATCTCAAGGGACAAATAGCAGTATATTTTTTGCATGGATCAGTTTCAGTTGCTGTCCATGACAATATATCTGCTGGCCATGCTGAGATTGGTGAGAAACTTTTATGTTTGAGGACGCAAAGTAGAGTATGAGTCGAGTGTCATCAGCATAGTAATGATACAAGAATCCAAGAAAATAAGATTGAGACTGAGCCCAGCACTGAACATTGTGAGATACTAATGGAATGTCTGCTGAGGTACCGATACGGAGTCAGCTGAAATGACTACCACAGAAAAAAACAACAAACAAATCACTATAATTCAGTGTCTTGTTTCTTGTGGATGGCGAGGAGAGTCTTATGATTGACAGTGTTGAACTCTGCTAAAAGGTCAAGGAGGATGAGGCCTGATGACAGTTTGACTAGCAAACTAGCTGTTGCAGCATGAAGCTTCTCAGTGATGGCCAGAACGGCAGGGTCCATGGATTGAGCCTTGTTGAATCCAGACTGGTTAGGATTCTGGGGGAGTTTTGGGCAAAACAGTGAGTCACCTAATTGTACACAGCATGATAAAAATTTTAAGGGAAAAAAGAGAGCAATTTGATTCTAGTTTGTACTTGCTGATGCATGAGGTACAGTAAATTGCCGAGCGTTTATGGATACCTGATGATCACACCCTTATTTGCTGGTTGAACATTGCATTCCAAATTCAGTGCCCTCATTACTGTTTGTAAGAAACTGTTCGGGAAAGGATTCACACAATGTTTTGGATTTGTGTTCATTCAGCCATAGGTGCATTTTTGTAATCATCACTGATGTGTCTAGTGACGAGGAGGTCTGGGACACAGAGTTCCAGTTCACCACAAACGTGTTCAGTGGGGTTAATGTCAGGGCTTTTGTTCAGACCACTAAACGTCCACCTTACTAACTTTGGAAAAGACATGTTTTTATGAGAAGCACCATGCAGGAACAAGTTTGGGCTAATCCACCATCTTAATGGCAAATCGTACAAAGACACCCTATAAATTTGTTCATTTCCAACTCTCTAAAAGTCTTTTAAGATCAAATGCTTCCAGACATTTAGAGTATCTAGAATAGACTTTGCAACCTTTGCTGTCTCGAAGGTAGACAATTGAAGGGGAGGTCTTGTGAGATGAACTCGGAATTTGTGCTGGCCTGTTAGATCTTCTGGTTGCTTAATTATTTACATTATTTCCGGACCGGCATCAACCAAATGAGGATGGGTTCCTTCTGAGCCTGGTTCCTCTCAAGATTTCTTCCTCACATCATCTCTGGGAGTTTTTCCTTGGCAACATCGCCTCTGGCTTGCTCATTGGGAACAGATGGTCCAGATAAATAGTTAACTTATACTTAATTTTCAACTTTCAATTTTTTATTCCCTTTCTATTCTTATGCTAGTTAGTTTGAGAATCATGTACGAGATCTTTTAAGCTCACTAATAACACACTCTCACTCACACACACTCACACACACACACACACACACACACACACACACACACACACACACACACACACACACACACACACTCAGATACATGCATGCACAGCTCTACAGGCTGATATCCACAACCTTCCAGCCCCCATGGTCCAATAAATCAGAGCAAGAAAGAAAGAGAGAGAGGAAATAAAATGTCTTCAGTTGCCGCTTTAATGACAAGGTCCCTTCTGAAAGACAGGAAATAAAAATGGCAGCTCCATCAGGGCCAAACGCTGGCCTCCTTCCAGACCACTGTTTCCTCCATATTAGCCTCGGACACTATCTCCACGGAGATGAACGATGACTTCACTTTCAGGACGATAAATAAAAAGTTGTGTAAAAAAGAAGCGGTTCAGGGACGGGGGATGTGACTCAGGAGGGCTGTAAGTGTGAAACGTCGCTTTAATGCAGAGACGCTAAATTGTGAAGTGTAAAACTGCTGATTTAGCAGACTAGCACCCTATAACTTCCTGTGTATGACTTTAAAACATCTTTATAACTGATAGGATATTAAATTTTTTATTCTTCCTCTTCCATCAATCTTGAAATTCTCAAACAAAGCAGACTTTGCTTGATTTGGGGGATTCTTTAATTTTTATATGTATTTATTATTTTTTTTTTCTGTCTTGCTTTCAACTTAAATGTAATTACTTAATTATTTAGTTTTGCTTTAAATTATTTAGCCACGTTTATTTAAAAAAAAAAAAATGGTTATTTATTTGTCAAACATTGCTGCAATTAATGTGAATAAAATTAATAATTTTAGAAAATAATAATAAAATAATAACGAAATAATTATTATTTTCTGTATAATTTTTATAACATGCATATTTATTTATTTATATATTTATTTGTTTATTTATTTATATGGTCAGTGTATTTAATTTAATTTATTTTTTTTATTTCAGATATATTCTCATGTAGCTTGTGATTCCAGTGTAGTTTGGTTTGTTTATTATTATTATTATTATTATTATTATTATTATTATTATTATTATTATTATTATTATTATTATTATTATTATTATTTTATTTTTGTTGTATTCATCCATTTAAAGTTTCTCTTATTTATTACATTTTATTTATTTTTAGGTTTTTAATAATGTAGTGATTTGTTTTTTATAGCAGTCTCAGCTTTGCTTGAAATATTTTTTGTCAATAGAGTTTTTTTCATTTGTTTGCTTATTGAAATATTAGTTTGATCTTGTTTTGCTTTTGCACGCATTGTAAAATTTGTGTGTGAGCCGAGGCACTAAATCACCTTGTCGGGCTTGTAAACAGACGAGCAGGATACGCTGGTGAATTATGAATGAGAACAGAGGTTGCACAAGATTGCAACAAAACTTCCTCCATTTCCAGCTACACCTCAGGCTGTGTCCTAAATATTTGGTGCTGATACACACTTTCCTCACCGTCCCATGTCCAAACCCTCACAAAGACGATCGTCTAGAGAGAATGTCATAATTATCGCTAACTCCGTGCATAACTCATCACCATGTTAGCTAGTAAGGTAATCAGGGTTTTGTTACAGGACAGAGAGAGAGAGAGAGAGAGAGAGAGAGAGAGAGAGAGAGAGAGAGAGAGAGAGAGAGAGAGAGAGAGACTGACTAACCACTTCTCACCTCCAGCTTCACCTTTACACACAATTTCATTACACACTCATCTGAATAAAGACAGGTTTGAGGAGAGCAAAATAATGGAAGGATGAAAGACATAGTAAATAATACTGTATGCTCTCAGGTGTTGATGTTCAGGACTGAAGAAAGGGGTGAAATAATGAAACAACTATAATAAAAAAAAATGAAAGAGAAAGGTAAAAAAAAATGTAAACGTTACCATAAAAATAAATAAGTGAAAACAAATTGGAAAAAAAAGAACGGAAGGAAAAAGGAATTCAAGAAGAAAGAAAGAAAGAAAGAAAGAAAGAAAGAAAGAAAGAAAGAAAGAAAGAAAGAAAGAAAGAAGGTAATGCAGTTCTGTAGGCTTCAGACAGTGGAGAAGGTAAGATTGTGTAACGTAGTGTTTCTGGTTGCTGGTGTTCTGGTAAACAGGAAGTTGTTAGTTGTTGTGAGTCAGGGACCCGGGGAGGGGGAAAGGGGGTCTGTTGGGGTTTCTGCGTCTCAGGAAGAGAAGAGTAAGTATTTTTATTCTGAGTTGGTTTTATGAACTGGCCGCTTCTTGACACACGGACACATTTCAGCTGCTGTGTTGGATGAGGAGAATGATTGTGCGATCAGACTGATGAATAATTCAGCAGAGACTGGAAGGAGAAATCATTCTGTAAAAGCCGCACAGCCACATCGACCACCGAAGTCCTAGAACAAGATCATAAATTCACAACATCACTGCACTGCATAGAGCAACACAACTACAGTGCACACTATAGTGTGCCATTTAAGACACAGCCCGGACCCGAGATCATTCAGCACCGTTGTGGATATACAAATGATTCATTCAGCTCAAATGACTCGATTCAGTTACACGATTCAGAATCAAGAACTTTAATTAAGCCCATCCTGTCTTTTTTTGTTAGAGGAAAGAGAAAAAAAAACAGAAAAGAAAGAACTATAAGGAAAACAAACAAATAAAAAAGTGGTAAAAAAAAGAGAAAGAATAAAATAATGAAACATGAAAAAAAGATTAATTTAAAAACAATAAAGAAAGAAAACAAAGCAAAGGATAAAAGCAAGTAATGTAGAACGAAAAATGAAAAAGGTACAGAAAATACAGCAGAAAGCAAGGAAAGAAAGAAAGAAAGAAAGAAAGAAAGAAAGAAAGAAAGAAAGAAAGAAAGAAAGAAAGAAAGAAGGAAGGAAGGAAGGAAGGAGATAGGATAAAGGATTTTTTTCCCCTCACTGTATTGTCAGGTTTGTGTCCACAGCCGCAAGCGGCCACTAATTTGAGTAGTGAATCAATTGAATCATTTCAGAGATGACTCGTTTAATTAACAGCATGGAACAAATGACATACATGAAGCCTATCAAGTGGACCATGGAGCCTTATTTGGAGGATGATTAATGATGGAACTGCTTGAGTTTCTCAGAAATATGTTTAATGGGGATGGAGCCCAAGCCGTGACTCGCCATGAATCACATTAATGTCTCATTTAACCACAAATAAATAACTTGAACTTGGATTTTTACTGAACCAATGTTTACAATAAATTAACATTGAACAACAAATAAGAAATAAAGGAAATATATACATTTTATTAGACAGAGGTTTTCGGCTCAGGCTCAGGCTCAGTCCGAGGCTCAGGCTTGGTCTCGGTGTCAGCTGATGGACTGAACTGTCAAGAGTTTCGCTTCACTTGCAGATGATCTGTGCATTATTTATGTGCTTTAGTACACAAGTGTGAGCGGCTGAGCTCTGAAACCCAGAGCTGAAATGTTCTCGTTGTGTGGGGTGTAGGGCACAGGCAGTAATGTCCATCATTACCTTCTCACTTTCTCCGACTTTAGAAACGACGCAATTTGCCACTAAAATAGCCTCAGCATCCAGGCCGAAGTAAAGCATGCACTAGCTATGCCATTTATAAAAGCAAGGTTGAAATGACACTGCAATGATGATGATGATGATGATGATGATGATGATGGTGATAGGTTCATTTCCTCAGCTGAGCATCTTCCTCGTTTCCATTGTAAGTGGAGAAAAGTGAAGCTGACACAAGCGTTTCAAATTGACTGATAGATTTATGACTATTGCTGATGGGGAAAAAGTTCCAAATTGTGATATTTTAAGAGTCATTTTCTGAGAATAAGAGCAGTTTAACAGCAATAAGTCTAAGAAGGGACACGTCTGACTTTTAAAGCAAGAACGAATATGATCGGTACTGATCGGTAGGTCATTGGTTCGAATACTAGCTCCACCAAGTTGCCACTGCTGGGTCCCTGAGCAAGGACCTTAACCCTAAATTGCTCAGGTGTATAAAATGAAATACAAATGTAAGTTACTCTGGAAAAGAGTGTCTGCTAAATGCTGTAAATGTAAAGTTAGAATGATTCTGCACTACAGTTGGAACAAGATCTAAATTATTATTATTATTATTATTATTATTATTATTATTATTATTATTATTATTATTATTATATAAAATATTTTGTCTGTTAAACAGTGCAGAACAGGAGAAAAAAAGTATTTTAAAAAATAACAATAATAAAAAATTTAGGACTGAAAAAAGGTAAGATAGAAATAAGAGAAGAAATTGAAACATGACAGTAAGGAAGGATGAAGATAAAAAATAAAGAACATCATAAAGAAAGCAAGTGGGAAAGAAAGAAAGAAAGAAAGAAAGAAAGAAAGAAAGAAAGAAAGAAAGAAAGAAAGAAAGAAAGAAAGAAAGATACATGAGAACAGAAAGAAAGAAAGAAAGAAAGAAAGAAAGAAAGAAAGATACATGAAAACAGAAAGAAAGAAAGAAAGAAAGAAAGAAAGAAAGAAAGAAAGAAAGAAAGAAAGAAAGAAAGAATAAAATAAGAAATACTGTAAGAAGCTTTTTCTGGCCCCGTGTAGAAATAATCAAGCAATCAACTACATAATCAACTAAATAATTATTGCAAACAGTTATGATCTAGCTGTAGGAAGAAAGACTGCAGTTTGTAGCTAATACTAGCTATTAGCATCATACTGTGTCCATGTTTAAGGTTAGCATTTCGCTTCAGAAACGATTGCTAGTTGTTTTTCATTAAAAAATAAACACAGCTCATTCATTTCTTGACTAAATGACATCTGAACACGTCGGATAATAGAAAGCTTTCCATTTTCCCGTATTCTTCTATATGATATTGCATTAGCAATTATTGAGGGGAACTGCTAGCAAGCATTATCAGTTAGCATTTACATTAACTGTTCTGAGGTGCTAGTGCTATACATTTTTATGATGTACAGCATTTTGTGTTCAGCTTTGGCTGTTTTAAAAGTGCTTTAAAAATAAAGTATTATTATTATTATTATTATTATTATTATTATTATTATTATTATTATTATAATAAAGTTACTTGTTATTTAGCTAGCATATCAATGCTAACATGAAGGCTACCAATTTTGTGGTTTTGGATGATTAGTGCCTGTGAAACTCACCTGTGTCACATTTTCAGCATTGTGATAAATTCTGCAGTGCTATTACATCTAGTGTGTGTGTGTGTGTGTGTGTGTGTGTGTGTGTGTGTGTGTGTGTGTGTGTGTGTGTGTTGGGGTTAAGTATGCTGTTCTGAAACATGTCAGTCATTTTGCTTTTGACGTCAGGTCTCAGTGGAGGTGTGAGAAAGTATATGTTTTATTAATAACATTTCACGCTCTCTCTCTCTCTCTCTCTCTCTCTCTCTCTCTCTCTCTCTCTCTCTCTCTCTCTCTCACAGCATTCCTTAAGTGAGGAAAAAAAAAACACTCTCTCTATCTAGTGTTCAGTTGTTCGATAGGCCCTATCCTGTTTCGGTCACCTTTCCCTCTTTATCGTACTGTATGCAACATAATCTGAGCTATTTTCAGAGCTTTGACCAGTTTAGATTCCAATTGATCCCGATCGCTAAGTCACACTAACCGCGGGTGGCGCTTAAGCAGCCTATACTGTGAATAGGGTGTGTGCTTCGGGACAGGGCCGTAGTAGACTGATACTGGTGTTTATGTGGATTATATAGTGAACAGGGCGTGTGGTTTGAGATACGTCCACATTATACTTATACTGGTGTTTATGTGGACTATTTAGTGAATAGGATGTGTAGTTTGGGTCACAGGGAATTGTTGACAAGATTTATGTGGACAATGTACTGAATAGGGTGTGTGTTTTTGGGACATGTCCACAGTGGACACTCTCACTCACTCACTCACTCACTCATTCTCTACCGCTTATCCGAATTTCTCAGGTCACGGGGAGCCTGTGCTTATCTCAGGCGTCATCGGGCATCGAGGCAGGATACACCCTGGACGGAGTGCCAACCCATCACAGGGCACACACACACTCTCATTCACACACACACTCACACACTACAGACAATTTTTCAGAGATGCCAATCAACCTACCATGCATGTCTTTGGACCAGGGGAGGAAACCGGAGTACCCGGAGGAAACCCCCGAGGCACGGGGAGAACATGCAAACTACACACACAAGGCGGAGGCGGGAATCGAACCCCCAACCCAGGAGGTGTGAGGCGAACGTGCTAACCACTAATCCTCCACAGTGGACAGATAATGGTAATTATTTGGTGTATATAATGAATATTATTTGTGGTTTGGGACATACGTAGACATAATGGACAAGACTTTATATTGGTCAGAACTTGTACTTTGGTACAAGGCTATAGTTTACTACATAATGAATAAGGAATGTGCTTTTGGACACGTCCATAGTGGACTTAATGGAGTTTATGTGGACTATATACTGTAGAAAATAGGCCCTGTGGTTTGGGATGCATCTGCAGTAGACTGACAGTGTTTATGTAGACTGCATATAGTAAATAAACTGTGTGGTTTGGAAAAAAAAAAAGAAAAGAAAAGAAATAAACAAACACAAAGGAAATAGAATCGCAGGCTAACAAATGACTTAAGTATCTATAGCTTATTAATGCTAGTAGGCCCTTTATTAATAAAACCGCACATCATATTAAAGTTAGCTTCCATATCTTAGACTTCTTGGCACAGGATAGAATAGCCGAGTAAAACAGCTAGCTAGCTAAAACAATGTGGTAGTGAGAATATTGAATGTTGAGGAGTTTATACTAAAAATGAAATGCAGTAAAGGTAACATCAAACTAGCAGATTGTCATCTTCTCAGCTTGTTGCATAGAATGAGCTGAGTAAAATAGCTAGCTACTGTAGCTCACTAATTATAGCAACAATATGATGACATTTGGTTATGTGGAATTATTTGTACTATAGCTTTATGTTCTGGCTAGTTAGTGCTAGGTAATGCTAAAGTAACACATGGTAAAGATAGTTAGGATGCTTTGTTTATGTTCATGCTAACAAACTGTGTGTACTGATCCTGAGGAAAATGAACACACAGTTATGCTAGGAGTAATTGCTGAGTCATGTTAACGCTACGTGGGGGAAAAGAACAGAACAGAACTCTTCAGCTCTGTCTCATTTAATCCTGTTTGGATTTACACGCCAAGGGAAAATGTCGCTTTTTAGAAGCCCACACTGATCCTCTGTCGCCGACTCGTTCCGGGGGTCAATTTTCACCTTGGCATAGCTTAAGAGCTTCAGTGTGTCCAGAGACGACAGCCACTTCTTCATGCGACGAGCTGTCTTAAGCGTGTCCAACAGGAAAACCACACCACCACTGCTCTGTGTGTATGTGTGTGTGTGTGTGTGTGTGTGTGTGTGTGTGTGTGTGTGTGTGTGTGTGTGTGTGTTTACACAGAGGGATGAAAGGCTCAAATCAGATTTGCTTTGTGTCTTGGACTTGATTGGATTCAGGGATCTGAGTCAGTATTGACATGGGGATCGTCTGATGATGATAGTGTGTGTCAGTGTGTGGCTGTTTTTCAAATTAGGAAGCGGACATTCCCTAAGGCGCCATCCCGAACAGCTGTTGGTGGAGTGGACACTATTTTTTTTCCCCCTCTGGAAAACATGCTACTAGGCCTGTGGTGTTATTTCAATAGTAGCACAAAACTGTCTTGAATAAATAAAGACATGCTGAAGCTGAACCAGCTGTTTAGGGAAAAAGTTAAGAGGAAGTGTTTAAGGGAGAGAGTTTAAGGGTGTTTGCAGCACTAATTGCTTATTAACAGTGTTTAGGAGGAAATATTTAGGGTTTAGGGGAAGATGTCTGGGGTAATAATTTAGGAGACGTGTTTCGAGGGAGTGTTTAGGTGAAAGAGGTGGATGGAAGAGTTGAGAGGTGAAAAGTTTAAGGGAAGTGGATACGAGTTTCTAGTAATAATAAAGAGGAAGTATTAAGTCATTTATGTTTTTAAAGGGATACGAATTTCTTTTTTAGTGAGAAGAGTTTAGAGAAAGTGTTTAGTTATTAGTGTTTAGAGGAAGTGTTTAGTGATAAGTGTTTAGAGGAAGTGTTTAGACAAAGTATTTAGTGATGAGAATTTAGAGGAAGTGTTTAAAGATGAGAATTTAGAGGAAGTGTTCAGTGGTGCGAATTTAGTGGAAGTGTTTAGAGGAAGTATTTAGCCAAAGTGTTTAGTGATGAAAAATTGGAGTAAGTGTTTATTTATGAGAATATAGAGGAAGTGTTTAATGATGAGAATTTAGAGGAAGTGTTTAGTGATGAGCATTTAAAGGAAGTGTTTAGTGATGAGCATTTAAAGGAAGTGTTTAAAGATGAGAATTTAGAGGAAGTGTTCAGTGGTGTGAATTTAGTGGAAGTGTTTAGTGATGAGAATTTAGTGGAAGTGTTTAGTGATGAGTGTTTAAAGGCAGTATTTAGCCAAAGTGTTTAAGTGATGAGAATTTAGAGGAAGTGTTTAGTGATGAGTGATTAGAGGCAGTATTTAGCCAAAGTGTTTAGTGATGAGAATTTAGAGGAAGTGTTTAGTGATGAGTGTTTAGAGGCAGTATTTAGCCAAAGTGTTTAGTGATGAGAATTTAGAGGAAGTGTTTAGTGATGAGTGTTTAGAGGCAGTATTTAGCCAAAGTGTTTAGTGATGAGAATTTAGAGGAAGTGTTTAGTGATAAGTGTTTAGAGGCAGTATTTAGACAAAGTGCTTAGTGATGAGAATTTAGAGGAAGTGTTCAGTGATGAGAATTTAGAGGAAGTGTTCAGTGTTGAGAATTTAGTGATAAGTGTTTAGAGGAAGTATTTAGACAAAGTATTTAGTGATGAGTGTTAACAGGAATTGTTTAGTGATCAGAGCTTAGCAGAAGTGTTTGGTGATAGATGTTTGGATAAACCATTTAGTGATTAGTGTTAGGTGCTAAGAATTAAGTGGAGGTGAATAGTGATGAGTGTTTAGAAGAAGTATTTGGTGTTTGACGTTTGGAGGAAGTGTTTAGGCTCGGCTGTGTGTGTTGGGTTTGCTGATGAAAAATTGAGTCATGTGGTTTACAGAACACAATACTGAAACAAAACCCCAGCACCTTAATGTACAGAGAACGTGGGAGCAGCCATTTTTCTTTCTCCTTCAGTACTGATTCTCAGCCATGTATATTATCTTGGATGATGAAACCTCACTGATATCTTTTCTCGCCTACATCCTACATCTTAGATACACAGTATTTCCCGAGTAGAGCCCAGATCCTGCCTCCTCTTACACTCCCACTTTATTGCTGTTGAGCCTTGTGGCATTTTAAAAGGTTGCCTTGTGTGCTTCACTTATTTTTATTTAATTCCTGGTAAATTTTTTGATTTACTGTGTTTTGGGAAAATAAAAAAGTCACCAAGGGCAGTGCTGTCATGCAAATCGACTCTCCTGAGGACAGAAGTGTGTGTGTGTGTGTGTGTGTGTGTGTGTGTGTGTGTGTGTGTGTGTGTGTGTGTGTGTGTGTGTGTGTGTGTGTGCGCGCATGTCCAAAAATCAATGGGGGAAGAACAATGAACGTGTGACTCACTGCCTTCTTTTTGAAAGCTAAAGATATTTCTTTCTCCTCTCAAATGAGATCCTGAAACCTGCTGAAGCTACAAATTCGTCCTAAACACCACGTTTCAGCTCGCTCCCTCCCCTGCATTTAACACTGATGTTCACCTCAAAAGCGCTTAGCAAGCCATCCACGTGTGTATGAAAATGCTAGGCTCTAACGTTAATGTGTGGATCGAGAGCTTCCCACCGCGCACTTTTATTGACTCATTAATTGCTCGGTGTTTACGACAGAAAGGTTCCTTTGTGTTCAACACTAAACAAAACTCTAGGAATTTGCTGAACGTAGAAGGAATCAGTCTCTCTCTTTTAGTGTCAACGGATTTGGGAAACACCAACTGTAGGCCTTTTGTGTTAAAGAATACAAGCAGATTTACACAATCCAATCAGATCAGCATTAACCTGTTAATCATTTAGATTAATGATGGTATTTATAGGCATTTGGTGGTTGGAGAAAGTATTTGGGAAAGTGTTTAAAGATTTTTAGAAAATGTGTAGAAATTGTGTTTAGAGGAAGTTGCTTAGTGGAAATGTTGTATGTTTAAAGTGTTTCAACAAAACCTTTAAATGGGGAGTGTTTTGATTGACATGGTTAATGGTGTTTGAGAATAGTGTTTGAAAGCAGAGAGGTCACATGGTTAAATGTGTTTAGTGGTGTGTTTAAAAACATGTAGGTGACGTGGGTAAAGGTGTTTAGAGGGAGTGTTTGAAAACCGGTAGGTGATTTGTTTAAAGCTGTTTGGGGGAGTGTTTGAAAGATAGCATGGATAGATAGATAGCATGGTTATGATTGTTTAGGTTAGTGTTGAAAAACATTTAGGTGACATGGGTAAAGGTGTTTGAAGGGTGTGTTTGAAAACAGATACAGTAGGTGTTTAAAGGTGTTTAGGAGAGTATTTTATTTGAATGTGTTTAAAGGTGTTTAGAGGGAGTGTTTGAAAACAGGTAGGTGATGTGTTTAAAGGTGTTTGGGGGGTGTTTTATTTAAATGTGTTTAGAGGGAGTGTTTGAAAACAGATAGGTGATGTGTTTAAAGGTGTTTGGGGGGTGTTTTATTTAAATGTGTTTAGAGGGAGTGTTTGAAAACAGATAGGTGATGTGTTTAAAGGTGTTTAGAGGGGGTGTTTTATTTAAAGGTATTTAGAGGGAGTGTTTGAAAACAGATAGGTGATGTGTTTAAAGGTGTTTAGGAGAGTGTTTGAAAGCAGAAAGATGATGATTAAACCTGTTTATGGGAGTGTTTAAAAACATTTAGGTGCAGGAGTAAATGTGTTCAGAGAAAGTGTTTGAAAACAGGTAGGTGGTGTGTTTAAAGGTGTTTGGAGGAAAAACATCCAGGTGACATGGTTACATCTGTTTACAGGAGTGTTTGAAAGCATTTTTTGGTGACATGGGTAAAGGGGTTTTTGGGGAGTGTTTGAAATAGTATACAGTAAGTGGACCTGATTAAAGGTTTTTGAAAGTCTTTAGGTGTCGTGGTTAACGGTGTTTAAAGGGAGTGTTTAAAGGTATTTATGTGATGTGTTTGAAATATGTTCCTAACAGTTTTGAGGAAGTGATTAAGGAAGTGTTTAAATGCGATGAATGGCAATTCTTAGGGGAAGTGTTTATGCGAAGTATTTAAATAAGTGTGCAGGGAAAAAAGGAGAAATGCTTTTTTGGGATTGTTTTTTTTTTTTTTTTTGACTTTAGACAGATTAGCGTGTTGTTCCCCTTGCGATGAAGCTCATTAAATTGATTTGAGATGCGCTCCAATTTGTTCCATTGCACTTACGGGTTTGCATTTATAGGTAATGATGCCCAATTGCTCTTCACTAATATAATGCAATTATCCTCATGTTTAGAGGCTTAATACGAACAGACAAACACTAATGTCCGTGATTAGGAAGGAGCTTCTCTGTAATTTTGTTCTGAGCACTTTTTTTTGGTGGAAAAGTAGCTGAGCTGTGCGTGGTCAGAGAATTGTTTATACCTTAAATCAGTCTATTCATCGAGTC
The DNA here is from genome assembly GCF_022655615.1 of Tachysurus fulvidraco. NCBI lineage: Eukaryota > Metazoa > Chordata > Actinopteri > Siluriformes > Bagridae > Tachysurus > Tachysurus fulvidraco. The sequence goes on from NC_062535.1 coordinate 4,766,999, forward strand.
TATTAGAGGTCATGGAGTCCAGAACCTCGGTGCTCAGCTTCACTGAAATAAATATTTCATCAGCAACTCTTCTGAAGATACTAAGAAAGGATGAGTTTCTCTGGGCCCCAGAGCATCCTGGGAAATCTTGGCAACCCGCTGTGTGATCTTCTGCCCAGTGGCTCCTACAAAAGCCAAGTCTATCAAAGTGTTCCACGCTCAGCATGACCTGCTTTCTTTGAAGCATTGGCAATGAAAAGAAGAAGAGGGACTCTGCTATGATAAAGCGAGGCCATTCGGAGTCGAAGCGCCCACTTTATGTGCATGTGCTCTGGCTTTTTCATTCCATTTCGACTTTTAGGCTGAATTTCCTGCCTGCGTCTGCATTGCCTTTTGCTCTCAACACGGCAGGGTTTGAGTGGAATGTCAGGATGCCTCTAGTGAAGCGTAAAGAGATTTATTTTCTTAGAGTTCATTTGCTTTCCTGATTATGCTCTGAGGTCATGCCCTCAGCACACAGAATGCGTTTTGACTTAATATCTGTGTATAGAGATGCACTCATGCGGATCATGTGCACTTTCTGTGTTCTGTATCTAACACCAGAGGCGATTAATAATAATAATAATAATAATAATAATAATAATAATAATAATAAAACCTATTATAGAATTTCATTTAACACATAAATGAACAAACAAACAAACAAACAAACAAATAAATAAATAAATAAATAAATAAATAGTATAGGAATTATAGTAAATACATAATAAAAGATTTTTTAAAAAAGTGTATATTTATATCAAATGTTTTAAGTTTTGAATTAGATTCTTAGCAATCCTGCCAAAATATGCTTATTGTAAAAAAAAAAAAAGCAATTCTTATAGTGATTATACATGGATTCCTTAAAGAAAAGGTGATTTATAGTATTTTTAAAACTGACATATGTTAGTATTCATAGCAATTCTATAAATATAAAAACCAGCACACAAGGAAAAAATCTAAATGATATAGATTTTATTTTACAGAAATAAGAATTTAATTTTTCATTCCTGTATAGTTCTTTGTAGCTCATTTGTTGATAGCTCATTAACATAGAAAACACATCAAAAATAAAACAGAAATTAATAAAAAAAAATAAAACTAAGGTAAGTATTAAGTATACCTTAAAGTATAATAACTTTTTCAAGAAAGTATGTTAAAGTATTTTAATCTATTTTTTAATTTTATTATTATTATTATTATTATTATTATTATTATTATTATTATTATTATTATTATTATTATTATTATTATTTAATAAACTTCACTATGCTCTCTGTGATCTTGCTCTCAGTGATGCACTACTAGAAAATTCAGATAATATTCATTCGCAGGGTTTATATAATTATTTAATTATTTAAGTCTTTTAGAAACAGCTAAGCTGAACAATTTGCGATTCTGGGATATTCTGGCAGCCCTCACTCTTCAATTCTGTAATTGTTGTTTGGGGAATGAATTTATGAACGCCGCTTCCCTCGAGGCTCCTTGCTCAGTAAACACAATCAGTTTTACTTTTGTTAATATTTTTTTAATATATAAATATATGTGGTGTAATGAGAGCGAAACTGATGGGTGCTTTTAAATGCTTTTTGGGGAATTGAGTCTGTAATAATGCTGTAAGAAATGCTTCTGTAATGAGGAAGGCAGAATGTTATAAACTGAAACTGATGTATAATTATTTATTTACTGTTTTATTTCATATGCAAACTCCATTCCAATGTTTCCCGCGGTCATTTCTGTTATATATTATAAACTCTACTGAATATATTTGTTATGAAACAAATACTAACTGAGTGTACTTTTTCTGAATTTCTACAAAAAAAGAGTAAATAAGTGAAAAATATGAAAAAGACTTTAATCTTTTGAACCTATTCACATTGATTTATTGGATTTGTGTTGGTTTTATTTGTTATGGATATGTTTGGGGATGGGTGAGTTTTAGATGTTTAGCAATATACTGTAGTTAGAGATGGGTAGGCGATAGAGTGAAGATGAGCTTAGAGTGATGGTTGGGGTATAGAGTAGTGGATAGGGTTTGAGTTGGGTGGAGTTTTGTGATGGGTTGGGTTTCAAATGATGGTTGGTTTTAATTTTGGGTTATGTTTAGATGTGTTTAGGTCGCGTTAGGGATGAAATGGGGCTAGAATGATGTCTAGGTTTAAGGATAGGTGGGAGTTAGGGAGTGATGGGTGGGAGTTGGAGATTTTAGCATTTAGAGTAATGGGTGGGATATTATGTAATGGATGGGATTAGAGAAGGACTGGGGTTAGCAAGGTAGGTGGTGGTTAGGGAGTGATGGGTAAGAGTAAGAGGAGGGTTGGGGTTAGAGTGATGAGTGGGATTAGAGAAGAGTTGGGGTTAGAGTGCTGGGTGGTAATTAGGGAGTGATAAGTGGGAGCTAGAGAAGGGTTTAGCATTGGGTGGGGTCAGAGATGGATGGGGTTATGCATGGGTGGGGTATGGAGTGATTGATGTGGTTAAAGATGGGTGGGGTAGGGGGTGATGGGTGGGGGTCAGAGATGGATGAAGTTAGGGATGGGTGGGGTATGGAGTGATTGATGGGGTTAGAGATGGATGGGATATGGAGTGATGGGTGGTGGTTGGAGATAAAGTGAGTTTAGATGTTTAGAGTGATTGATGGATTTAGTGATGGTTTGGGGTCAGTGATGGGGTTAGTGATGGTTTGGGGTCAGTGATGGTTTGGGGTTAGTGAAAAATTTAGTTTACATGTTAAGAGTAATGGGTGGGGTTGAAAAATTGGCTTTAGGTGTTTAGAGTAATGGGAGGGGTTGCATAAGGATGGAAGTTAGAGTGATGTGAAGGGTTAGAAATGGGATGAAGTAAGATGTTTAGAGTGATAATTGAGGTTAGAGTATCACTAGGGTAGGGTAGGGGTTAGAGTGAAGATGAGCTTAGAGGGATTGTCGGGGTATAGAGTTGAGTTTAAAATGATGGTTGGTTTTAATTATGGTTTGTGTTTAGGTGGGGTTGGGGATGGATGAGGGCTAGAATGATTTCTAGATTTAAAGATACAGTAGGTGGAAGTTAGGGAGTGATGGGTGGTGTTAGAGTAATGGATGGGGTTGAACTTGGTGGAGGTTAGAGTGATGAGTGGGGCTTAGTGATGGGGTGGTTTCAGAGTGAGCGAGGGATTAGAGACATGTGCTGTACAGAGTGATGGGCGGGGTTTAAGTTCCTGTCATTTGAATGGCATCACACATGGGATTGGTTTTCAGAGACGGGACATATTTATATTTGTCCTAAACAAGGATCGGTAAAGACACCTGTCTTCATGTCGCATTCCAAATGAGAAAGACTGCACAACTGTCACTCACACAGACTGATAGCACAGTGACTGGGAAATTGATTTACACACGATGATATTCTTATTCACGGCTTTAATTATGCACCCGAATAGCATATAATAGAAACGATCTCTGGTGGTTTAGGAAATCTATTAGAGACTTGTAATTGCCTGCGCTGTCCCCTCTCCCTCTCCCCCTGACTCGTTCATTCCTTCTTTTCTATCATTTCTCTACTACTTTTTGGAGATTTACTGTGAGACAAAGTGAATGATTTCACCAGGGTCATGCTTATTACCTTTGAGCATAGTAGCATAAAAATGTTA
>NC_062535.1:4775644-4835644 GCF_022655615.1 Tachysurus fulvidraco
AAACAAGACGATCAGAGCATAGCTGCTGGGTGCCATTATTTATTTCAGCGCAAAAATTATGGATGTCCATTACATGCAGGTCGAGCCACTTCAGTTTTAATGTGTACAATATAAATAACACACTCCGGCCATGTGTTTAACCTTCATCCAGAGTGGAAAAAAATGTGTTTTACGAGGCGACGTAATAAGCAGCTGTAAACACAGTGTTGCTACTGTTACAGCCTCACAGGAAGCAGCACTCGGGGCTACAGTAAGCTCACAGTAATCCCTTTAAATCATGTTAGGAATACGATGTAAAAGACGCAAGACAGCAATCTGAAATAAATAAATAAATAAATAAATGCATAGCATCATAATCGGCCCATTGGGCTCGTCCCAAATCTCACACCTCTCTTTCACTCTGTAGTGCCGTGTCTGTTTGCAGTGTAAGAGGCCTGGGAGGGCGATTAGTAGATGAGCTGACTCAGGTGTGTTAAATGAGGTAAAATGCTCAACTAGACTAAACTCCAGCTTTAGCAGTCCTGATGCAGAAACTGCTTTGTACTGCATATTATTATTATTATTATTATTATTATTATTATTATTATTATTATTATTATTATTATTATTATTATCTTTCACACATAGGAGCTAAAGTGAAGGCAAGTTTTCTGCTTAAAACACAAAAGCTCTAACAGGTCGTATTCATAAATATGTAAAATATAGTATCTAAGATAGATAGAAAGAAGTTTACAGAAGAAGCAGAAAAAGAGAGAAAAGGAAGAAGAGGAAGTCAAACACAGGAAAGAAAGAAAGAAAGAAAGAAAGAAAGAAAGAAAGAAAGAAAGAAAGAAAGAAAGAAAGAAAGAAAGAAAGAATATAAAGGGTGGAAAATACAAAGAACAGAAAATCAAACTGAAAGAATGAATTAATTAATGAAGAAGAAGAAGAAGAAGTTAAAGTTTCACATTGGTGACACACAGCTGGAGCCACGGGAGAGCCGCCTCAGCGATAGAGCTAACAGCTAATAACAGAGAGGGTACACCTCAGAATGCAGGCTAAACGCTATTTCCCATAGGAGTGTGATAGCATGGATTAGCCTCTCTCTCTCTCTCTCTCTCTCTCTCTCTCTCTCTCTCTACACTGGGAGTTTTTCGATTGTTTGGGTTTGCCACTTTACGCCAGATAGGAAACAACCCAGTTAGCATGGCCCTTTAATGCGATTAGCTGTGACTAGCAACTTAAACTTAATTTAATGCAGAGAATTTTTTTTTTTTGAGATTTACTCCTCGCTATCAGAAGCACAAAAGCAGGGAGGAGGGGCGGATGTTGATGCCGGAATTAGCATACAAAACAGGGCAAAAGGGATGCGTGTAAGCTTTAGCATGCTAAATCTAATGCTATTTACACTTAGCATAGTTGATAGCTCTTCAGCACTAATTCGAGATAAGCTGGCTAAATCTGGCACAAAGAGGCAAAAACAGGGAGAGTGGGACTGTGTGTGTGTGTGTGTGTGTGTGTGTGTGTGTGTGTGTGTGTGTGTGTGCGTGTGTGTGTGTGTGTGTGTGTTCATTATACAGTCAAATTTGTCTGCAATTTATTAATAAAAAGAAAAGAATAACCTTAAACCTGACCCAAGACTGTGGTGTATTCAGAAACATCCGGACCTTTTGAGCCTGAGGCAGATTTTCTGGTGAAAAGACAAGAAGAAATGAGCTCCAAAAAATCGCTAATAGCTTTAACTGTCACATAGTTTCAAGGTCGTCCCAAAAAGCAGTGAAGCAACATGAGAAAGTTTTTGTCATTGTTCTCAGGCTGGAGTTTCACTTTGTCATTTCGGTGCTCTAATTTCTGACACCAACTCTACACGAGCAGCCTGGACACGTGACTCTGATAGAAATGAATATGTTAGAAGGAATTTAGTTTAGTCAGAAGTCACGACATACAGCACGTACTTCAGAGTGTAAAGTTTCTAGTTGTAAAATGTTCAAGTGTAAAGACTCCAAGTGTAAAGTGACAAATATCAAACTAAAGGTTCAAATGCACAATGACTAAGCATGACATGTAGTGTGTGAAGTAGAGGGCTGCATTGGGATTGGGCTCCCGCAGGACCCAACGCAAATTTTGCGGGAGCGGACGGTTTCACCTTTGCCCCGGGGGGAGTGGGCGGTCAGAAAATTTAGCGGGAGATCCGTGGGACCCGGTGGGATTTGGTGTGTAGACTAATAATAATAATGGAGTCAACACATGACGTTGAGAAGAAGATTAGTATTAGCATTAGTATTAATTTATCTTATTTAAATGCAATCATGTTTAATTCTGTTATTCTGGACACACATTCTTTTCACAAGCTCTCAAGAAAAAATCCACGGGAGTGGGCGGGAGTAGACATAAACATTGCGGGTGCAGGCGGGAGTGACACTCGCAGCTTGCGGGCGCAGGCGGTCCTGGTCAGAAATTCAGCGGGAGCGGGCGGGAGCGGGTTTATAAAAACAGCCCCGTGCAGGGCTCTAGTGTGAAGCGTCCATGTGTAAAGTGTTGAGTAGAAAGAGTGAAGTGTCCAGTGTAGTTTAAGAGAAATATGTCTAAGTGTAACGTGTCCTGTAATGTGTCCAAGTGAAATATGTCCAATTGTAATGAGTCCTGTAATGTAAAAAGTGTCCAAGTAAAAAGTGTCCAAATGTTGTGTCCAGCAATGTGTCCAAGTAAAAAGTGTCCAAATGTTATGTGTCCCTTAATGTGTCCAAGTGAAGTGTTCAAAAGTAAAGTGTTCAATTGAAAAGTGTCCAAGTGTCTAGGCATAAAATGTCCAGTGTAGTCCTGACCTGAATCCTATTGAGATGCTGTGACATGACCTTAATAAAAAGGTGGTTCATGCTCGAAAACCCTCCAATGTGGCTGAATTACAACAATTCTGCAAAGATGAGTGGACCTAAATTCCTCCACAGCGCTGTAACAGAGTCAATGCAAGTTATCGCAAACGCTTGATTGCAGTTCTTGCTTCTAAGGGTGGAACAAGCAGTTATTAGGTTTAGGTGCCATGTAGGTTTGGATTTGTTTTGTTTGTTTTTCCCTTAATAATAAAAACCTTCATTTAACAACTGCATGTTGTGTTTACTTGTGTTATCGTTGACTAATATTAAAATCTGTTTAATGATCTGAAACATTAAAGTGTGACAAACATGTACAAATAAAAATCAGGAAGGGGGCAAACACTTTTTCACACCACTGTAAGAAAAAAGTGTTTCAAGTGATATTTGATAGATTGAATGTAAAATTGAATGAATTTTTTAGGGCGGTGGTGGATCAACTGGTTAAGGCTCTGGGTTGTTGATCGGAAGATCGGGGTTCAAGGCTTGAGCAAAGGCCCTCAACCCTCTCTGCTCCAGGGGCGCTGTATCATAGCTGCCCCTGCACTCTGACCCCAACCTCCTTAGTTGGGGTATGTGAAGAAAAGTAGTCCACCGTGCTGTAATGTATATGTGGCAATAATAAAGGCTCCTATGCCCCGTTCTGTTCTAAAAGCTGTTCTGTAGTCAGCTTGTCTGTGACCAGATGCTTTGAAAACCTTCTAATAAACTGTGTGCTGGGGGACTGAGGTTATTTTATGTGCTTTCCTCAGGCATTGTGACCAGGAGATGTCCTGTCTGTCTAAGAGTTTGTTGCCTGTGATGACTTCTGCTGTTCTCACCACTCTCTGGAGAGCCTTGCGGTGGTGTGTGGCGTAACTCCTATTCCATACACTAATGCACCCAGTCAGGATGCTCTCTGCCATAGAGCAATAGAAGCTGGGGAGGGTTTATAGGTTCAAACTTCATCAGCTTCCACGGGAAGTAGAACTGCGACCAGATCTTTGTGTGGAGGGACCATGCGGTAGTCATTTAAAAACAATTTGTTTAGAAATTATTCTATCTTATTAGAAATGATTTAGTTGAAAGCAGTTCAGTTAGAAAGGAATCGACTGGAAATCATTAGAAGCAGTTTGTGTGGAAGTGACTCTTTAAAAGAAGATGAGTCAGTTAGGAGCAGATTATTTAGAAGCTGGTTAAAAATTATTCAGTTCGAAGGGATTCTGTTTGAAATGATTTCGATCAGAAGTGATTCGAGTCACATTAGTAATTAGGTTAGAAACGATTCAGTTAGAATTGAATCATTGCTGGTTAGAAGCGATTTGCTTATAAGTGATTTGGTTCAAATTTCAACTGATTCAGTTCATTTTAACTGATTCAGTTACAAGTGCAAGTTACAAGTTATAGTTTGAATTTGAATTTGTTTGAAAATGAACTAATTTGAAGACATTTGATTCAATGACTTGATTAAAAAAATGATTTAAAGTACATTTAGAAGTACACTGTATATAGATGATCTAATTATAAGCGACTCATTCAAAAGTGATTCACTTACAAGTTATTTTATTAGAAGGCATTCGGTTAGAAGATATTTGATTAAAAATTATTCAGACACTACATGGTTTGATGTGAATTGGTTAGAGGTGAATTGACCGGAAACAATGTGGTTAGAAGTGATTCGGTCATTTGAGTCAGTCACAAAGAAATGATCTTGATCCTATTTAGTTAAAAGTGAATCATTACAAGTGAGTTGATTAAAATGATCAGTTCTTCGATTAGGAAGTAATGTGAGTAGAAATGAATTGATTGAAGTGAGTCGGTTAGTTAAGTGGTTCAGGGGATAATATGGCTTTTATGGTATTTTGGTTTTGATTTTTTTTTAGGAAATGTTCATGTAAAGTGCTTTTCATGTCATTATTGAACATGTGATGATGAAGTCCATGCATTGCTAAACTGGTAGCCCATAGACCTCTCTCCCTACTACAAAAGTGAGGGAAGAAAGAGAGCATAAAGAAAGGACATGCGATAACTTGATTTCTATTGTTTTAATCTTATAATGTTTACTTTGTAGAACATTATGTACATTATTTAATACATTAAGCTTCTGAGCTTGTCGAAGTCAAGCAGGAGAGAGCGACAATATGGGGGTAGGAAATAAGTGAAAGTGTTAGAGACATAAAAAGGTAGCCACAGAGAGAGAGAGAGAGAGAGAGAGAGAGAGAGAGAGAGAGAGAGAGAGAGAGAGAGAGAGAGAGAGAGAGAATCTATACCTAAGTGGGACAGAATTGATGTGATTCTGTCCAGTTTTATCGCATTGCACTGCCCTCTATAGGTCTCTCTCTCTCTTTCTCTCTCTCTTTCTCTCTCTCTCTCTCTCGTTCTTTCTCTCGCACTCTCTCTCTAAAGATTGATTTAAGATGCAAGTGCCTTTATTTTCACAACTCTCTCTCTCTCTCTCTCTCTCTCTCTCTCTCTCTCTCTCTCTCTCTCTCTCTCTCTCTCTCTACCATATGTTTCTGTCTCTCCATCTCTGCATGTTTTAACTCTTCCTGATAGTTTAGCCCCCTCCCAGTTGTTAGTTCCATATTTGTCATTTGCTTTTGTCTAGGCTGCATGCAATGCATGCATGGGTGCAAGCGCGCCCACAAGCTCACGGGCGCACGCACTGAACTTTACCGGGTGCACAACCAACAGCATGCATCTATGAATCCACAGCTGTGTGCGTGCGTGTGTGCGTGCGCGCGTATGTATGTGCGCGCGGGCAAGTGTTTGTGTGTGTGTCAAGTATAAGATCTGATGGCCGTTGTTGAGTGTTTGCGGACGGATGGAGCATCATCAGCACCAGGATTTCTGCACGCGCGCACAGCCACCGTGCTCCCTATACACGCGCGCGCGGCAGTGTGTTTAATCGTCTGCTAGTCTGAGAGAAGTGAAAGCGCGAGCGGAGAGAGAGAGAGAGAGAGAGAGAGAGAGAGAGAGAGAGAGAGAGAGAGAGAGAGAGAGAGAGAGAGAGAGAGAGACGATGCACGCGCGCGCGCATCATCACCACAACCACCATCATCATTACCCGTGGAAAATTCGGTGTTAAAACGGATAAACATTTCTTTTAATGAAAAAAAGAGAGAGTGACGGTGAAGGAGAGAAATACTGGAATAATTGGCAAGGATCATTTTGCAGCCTGGATTTTTGCAGCGCTACGTTCCGGTTAACGGATGTCGTGATGCTGCTGCTGCTTCGAAGACGATCAGCCCGGTAAGAAATACATGGATGTGACGAGGAGTTCAGGGATGAGAAAAGAAAAGAAAAGAAAAAAAAAAACAACCGCACCAAATAACGAATAACGCATAATGAAAAGCTCTAATGCGGCTTGGAGACACCACCGCGCGCATATGGCGTTATTACGAGTTTATCAGTGCGAATTGATCAAAATGTGATTCATTTGACGTGGACTTGGGTAAATATTTAGAGGAGGCGTCTGGGTGTTTATGGAATTAACGATTGGCATGTGTGGGTATATACACTGGGGTCAATTTGGTTTACCGGGAACAGATCCATTATTTTTAGAATATATTTATTTATTTATATAGATTTATATATGCGACAGAAAAGTCGTATGTGGATGTGGTGCGAGATCTCTCTCTCTCTCTCTCTCTCTCTCTCTCTCTCTCTCTCTCTCTCTCTCTGTGTGTGTGTGTGTGTGTGTGTGTGTGTGTGTGTGTGTGTGTGTGTGTGTGTGTGTGTTTGCGTGCGTCGGCGAGTGTCTCCGGTACGAGAGAGAGAGAGAGAGAGAGAGAGAGAGAGAGAGAGAGAGAGAGAGAGAGAGAGAGAGAGAGAGAGAGAGAGAGAGAGAGAGAGAGAGGGAAAAGAAGGTGGATGTTGATTTGCATGAATCATAAGATCCCGCAGAAACGCCGGAATCATGGATTATATCTAAACCACGGATGATTTAATCCAGGATAGTGTAAAGCAGCATAAATGATAAGATAATCCATGGATGTTAATTGGAAAGATTTGGAACTGCTAAGAATGTTTTGCTCTCAAGATCAGCGTTTTTTTTCTCCTCCACCGAGATGCACGGGGCATCATCAGATTTCCATACAGATACACACACACACACACACACACACACACACACACACACACACACACACACACACACACACACACACACACACACACGCATTCTGAAGGTTTGGGTATTTTCAAACCGAATTAAACTCGTTAACCGACGTTAAATATACAGGAATACAGGAGTGATCGGATATGCGGGGTGAGTAGATAAAAGCTTGTTAAATAGATGTGGATTTTTGGATTATACCGTAATTCACCGTGATTATAACCTGAAGCTCGCGGGTTTCTAGCATGCACATATTTATTATGCATAAACAACGGCTCATATAATCAGAATGCATGCTCCTATCATAAGCAGTACATGTTCAGTATTCTTAATTATGTCAGTTTCTGTTTTCGGGCAAATTTCTCCAAGCACTTGCCATGTTGCTACTTCTTTTAAACAAATAAATGTCGAAAAATGTTGTCCGTGAGCTCCTACTCTTTCCTGTATTCATGCAGCTTGTCTTAGAGGTGTTTTTTTTGTGTGTGCTTAGAATGTCGTGCACAGCCTCAGTGTTGTATTAATGAATGCATGTGACTCAGATGAATGCATTTCTTTTACAAGAAATGAGGTGAATTATTTATTTTTCATTCTTGAATCAGCATATCTAACATTTAGATCTCAAATGTTTCACGAGAAAATGTGGTCGCCAGTTCTTTTACCATGTCTTAAAAAAAATATTTTGGTCCGTTTGCTATTTATTCCAAAAAGATTGATTGCCCTTTCTTTCTCCCTTTTCTAGATGACACCACAGTCTGCAGAGGCACTACAGTGAACAGCGCCATTCAATTCGATGAAAATGCGTGTCTGGATACTGACACTAATCTTGCTGCTTGCCGCTTCTCTGAGCCTGGTTGAGATGTATGACAATTATGGGGAGATCTGTAGGAATTTGTGCACTTGTGAAGAAAAAGAGGGCATCCTGACAGTCAGCTGCGAGAACCGGGGCATCGTAAGACTGTCCGAAATCAGCCCGGTTCATTTCCCCACGTATCACCTTCTACTGACAGGGAACCTGCTGAAAAAATTGTCTGTCAATGACTTCATCAACTATACCGGAGTCACCATTTTGCATTTAGGCAACAACGACATATCCGAAGTGGAGACTGGGGCTTTTAATGGACTCCAGGGATTAAGGAGGTTGCACCTAAACAACAACAAAATAGATGTTCTTAGGGATGATACGTTTACTGGATTAGAAAACCTGGAATACCTTCAGATTGATTATAATTTTATTAGCATTATTGAACCTAATGCTCTTAATAGGCTCCACCATTTGACTGTGCTAATTTTAAATGACAACCTCTTGTCATCGCTGCCTATCAACATTTTCAAAAATGTGCCCTTGACCCACCTGGATCTCAGGGGCAACCGCTTGAAAATGTTCCCTTATATTGGCCTTTTGGAACACATGGATAAAGTGGTGGAATTACAGTTAGAGGAGAATCCATGGAATTGTTCTTGCGAACTTATCGCGCTAAAAGCTTGGCTAGAAAGCATCGCCTACACGGCACTAGTCGGCGAGGTGGTTTGTGAGACTCCGTTCCGGCTCCATGGCCGTGATCTTGATGAGGTCTCCAAGCAGGAGCTGTGTCCTCGAAGGGCCATTTCGGAATATGAGATGCGCCCTCTGCCACCTCTCAGCACAAACGGATATTTCCAGACGACGCCGGCTGCAGTGACTTCCTCAGCCACATCCTCTGCAGTGCTGAGGTCGTCATCCCGGCCTACCAAGGGTACTCGGCAGTCCAACAAGACCAGGTCTAAGCCTACTTCTCGCATCCCTGGCAATCCCTATAACTATGGGCCAATTATAGCTTTTCAGACCAAATCTCCCGTGCCTTTGGATTGCCCTACAGCATGCACGTGCAACCTCCAGATCTCTGATCTTGGGCTCAACGTCAACTGCCAAGAACGGAAAATCGAGAGCATATCAGATTTAAAGCCCAAGCCGTATAATCCAAAAAAGATGTACCTCACTGGGAATTACATCCCTGTTGTGCGTCGATCGGATTTCGTTGAGGCAGAGGGATTGGATTTGTTGCACTTGGGAAACAATCGGATAGCGCTCATACACGATAGGGCCTTTGGGGATTTAATTAACCTTCGAAGGTTGTATTTGAATGGCAATTTGATTGACAGGCTCACTGCAGAGATGTTCTTTGGGCTCCAGAACCTGCAGTACTTGTATTTAGAGTACAACAAGATCAGGGAGGTTGTTGCAGGTACATTCCGTTTTGTGCCAAACCTTCAGCTGCTTTTTCTAAACAACAATCTGCTAAAAACCTTGCCGGGAGGCATCTTTTCTAGTATGTCACTCTCAAGACTCAATCTACGCAACAACCACTTTCAAAACCTGCCTGTGAGTGGAGTTCTAGATCAGCTTAAGGCCTTGGTGCAAGTGGATCTCTATGAAAACCCTTGGGATTGCACGTGTGATGTGGTAGGCATGAAAATATGGCTGGAGCAGCTCAACTCTGGCACCGTGGTAAACGATGTTATTTGCGCAACTCCAAAGAGACTTGCAGGGCAAGACATACGCAGTATCGCTTCTGAACAATTGTGTCCTGATTACTCGGATATTGTCGTATCTACGGTAGCACCATCAGAGGCAACCTTGGAAGGGAAGGTAATCACCACGGAGACACCTTTGAGATTTAACAATTCTTCAAGCACCGTCCCATTGTCAGTTCTCATCCTTAGCCTGCTGCTGGTCTTCATTATGTCAGTTTTTGTGGCTGCCGGGCTGTTTGTGGTGGTCATGAAGCGCAGAAAAAAGTCACAAAGTGACCGCACCAGCACCAACAACTCGGATGTAAGCTCTTTTAACCTCCAGTACAGTCTTTATAGCAATCGTTCAGTCCCCAAAGTCAAATCCCCAGCAGGGCATGTCTATGAGTACATTCCCCATCCTCTCGGGCACATGTGCAAAAACCCCATTTATAGATCTAGAGAAGGGACTACTGTGGAGGATTATCCTGATCTGCATGAGCTCAAAGTTAGCTACAGAAACACCAACGAGGAAGCGCGGGACCCAACATCGAGAAGCCCCACATACACTGTTAGCACCATTGAACCCCGGGAGGAGCCTTCGACTGCTCAGGACGCGGAGCATTTCTTCCGAGGGATCTTAGAGCCGGATAAAACTCCGAATAGTGCCGGAAATAGGTACGATTACAAGTACCCCAGTCCTGGATCTTACACGTACAACCCAAATTTCGACGTACGTCGGCAATTCTTGCATCCCGAGGGAATTAGAGAAACTATGCTCTATAGCTCAGCTCCAAGTACTGTCTACGTGGAGCCGAACAGGAACGAATATTTGGAACTAAAGGCGAAACTCCAAATGGAGCCGGATTACCTCGAAGTTCTTGAGAAACAGACAACCTTTAGCCAGTTTTAATCCTAGTCTATGAACATGAGTACTGTTAGAGATTTTCACCCCATTTCCGTGTCGGAGGTTACATCGGGGTGTACGCTGTACGCCATCTTTAAAGAAACAACAGAACAAAGGCAACAAACAAAAATCCTACAATGGGGTGTGCCAAACTGTCTTACTTTAATTTTTAAAGATACATGACATTAAAGGAAATAAAAAAAGAGAAAAAATAAAAACTCTCGGGATGAAAGCACGAGTTGTGATACAAAACTGCTGATGCAAAAATCGCAAAATCTATTTTTTTAAGTTGACAAATTGAATACACGTAAATAAACAAACGTAGCTGTACAGATTAATCCAAGTACGTCTTTTTCAGGAGTATATTCACGCAGATACTGCGAACTTTAACAATACAAAATTGAAAAAGAACGCTGTATTACAGTGCATCTAACTGTGCAGGACAATTCCTCTGCTCTAGTCTGTAAGTAAGTAAGTATTTATTGGTATAATCTCCATGTATTTTTAACATTATTTGATTCCTCATCATTATGACCTGTACCATTATCCCTCTGTACAAGCTTTTCGTTTGTAATTTTTTGATCATTTATTGTAGCTTGCATTGTACAAGTTGCTTTCTTTCAGCGGTGGCACACCCCTCTCCCTACCTACCACCCCCATACCCCAAACACCCCCCCCCCCCAGACCTTCCAAACTTCCCAATCCTCCACCCTCATCTCCAGTGTCAAAGATAGACTTTTGCTTCATTTAAAGATTTAAAAAAAGAGAAGTGTCTTTGTATGCCGTCTGCACTTTTTTGAAGAAAAAAAAATATCAAAAGGAAGAAAAAATGGAGGGCCAACTTTGGTCTTCCCAGCTACCATTAGAGGAATTATTATATATTAAAAAAATTATTCATTCATTCTTAATATGTATTTTAATATGTTATCAGAAACAAATTCATAAATGATAATTGAAGTAATAATTATGTTGTGTAATACTATTTTAATGTAACACCTATTTTTATACAAGCATTCACAATTCTCTCTTTTTTCCCCCCGTTTATTTTTTTTTATGTGTTTTTTTTTTTTTTCCGATTGCTTTCCACTTATTATTGCACTATATTGACCAAAATATGTTTATGTCATCAATAAATATGATGTCAGGTTCTTATATCCGTACATATACACACGTCATTGTCGATAACGCGTTTCCGTTCTGAAAGTCACAAGGAGTCGTGTGATTTTAGGAGTTACAGAGTTCAGAGGCCTTTCAATAAACTTTTTTTTTTTCTGTGCCGGAAAAACAAAGCGAAAAGAAAAAAAAGGAAAGAGATAACATGCTGTAGTTGAAGGTTATTAGCAGCGAAAATTGAAAATGGCAGGGTTAATATCGCAATAGCTGCAGGCCATGTCATCTACTCGTTGCTCATCTGTTGCATTTTAATAAGAAGAAAACGTTCTGAAATTTCTTGATTGCATGAGGCTGCATTTTGTCTTTGGAATGTAATGTGAGTTTATTACCTTTTAATTATTGGTATTCGGATTTATTTCTGGATAAACGGTTAAGGTTAATTGATCTGAATTTCTTCCTGCAGAAAGGAAGTACAGAATTTAAAAAAAAAAAAAAAAACAGTTTTGTGGTAAAAAATTTCAAGGTATTCAGTGCCTTTTGAACCAGCAAATGTTTGAAAATGAAAATTTAAAATGACCTAAATTATTGATCTTTGGCCTAATTTCTTTTTTACATTTAATTCTAGAGTTCAAATTAAAATTCAAGCTTTTTTTTTTTTTTTTTTTCCCGGCATGCACTGAATTAGGAAATCATAACCATTTCATCAAATTATTTTTAGACAAATAAAAATATCGAACAGTTTTTAGTTGTTTCCATTTGTTTCATCACACGATGCATAGAAATCGAAATATGAAGCACATTTCAATATATACACTGGAACCTTACTCTGGAAAAACAAAACATACAGCATCAGTATATGCAGAATTTAATGTTGTGTGACTGAAATATATATTTAAATGTAGGACCTACTGTTTCCATACAAAACCCTGCTTTATTTGCTTTTCTTTGTTTTGTTTTTCTCTCGCTATGTTGTTTTCCTTCACCCTCTAGATATATATATTTTTTTTACTTTTTAAGGCATGTAGGGATTAATATTAGCAATAAATCAGCCATCTGTATTCAACACATTTTGAATTTAAAATGATGAAAATATGCTTTTGTTTTATAAAATTTTAATTTTAAAATTTGTTTTAAAACACTTGTTTTGAGTATACTGCACCAGGATAGAATTTCACAATTCACACAAACTCGACCCAACTACAGTACCAGGACGTCGTATATATTTTATTTTCTATCTTTATTTCATCTTTTTTTTTTAAATTCTTTTTATGTAAAGCATTTAAAGAAACAGATCAAATCAAAGAAAAGAAAAAAAGGAGGGTGGGTTTAAACAGAACAGACAGAGCAGACAACTTTTTTGAATTATTTATTTATTTATTTATTTATTTATTTTTATTTGAACAGGTTTTGAAAAGCAAAGCTAAATTCCTTGCTTTAACGAAACACCACATTTCTTCTCTTTTTGCAAAATGGCTGTGTTGAGTATTGGGGTTAGAGTGTGACCCCCTCCCTCTCCCGCTCCCCCTCTTCCTCCTTGTTCCAATGATAAAGAGCTCCACTTTCTCTCTTTCCGTCGACTCGAGGGCCTCGTTCCAAATCGCGACGTGACGCGATGGCTTTTTATAGCTGCAAAAAAGGAAGGGGGACGCATCAGACCTGCTATGGCAGGACAGACCTTGACACGGTGTTAATCTCTGAATTGCTGCCAAGGGATTGGGACGTGATTAATCGGTGACGGTTACTAATTGTCAAGAAGAAGCTGTTTCTTTTTTGTCTCTTTTTTTTTTTTTTTTTTTTGCAGCCACATTTCCAGCGAATTAAATCTGGACTGATCCTTCAGCAGCTTGGTCCCTGAAACGGATCCCAGATCATCAGTTGCGTAAACACTCACCCTGGCATTACGAATTTGGACCACTCACCCCACCAGTGTGCTAATTCTAGACCACTTAGAGCTCGTCAGTCCATATGGCCAGCTAAAGAGGAGCAATCTGAACACGGTGCAGCAAAGCCTGCACGTCGGGAAAACGCGGCCAGCCATTTACGACGATTATTTATTATTATTATTTTTGGCACGGTTTGGAAATGTGCTCCGTATTTGGACCTCGCTAGCAGAGGATTAGCACTGACGTTCAGGCCTCTGCGCCTTCAGCAGTTTATGATCAAGCTTTACTGCTTGTCCACTTCATAAACATTCATATATCCTGGGTTTTTGGCCTTATTGTTGGTCATTGGGATGAAAAGGGATGTTGCTGGAAAGTATCTTTGATAGCTTTTGTTTGCTTGTTTGTTTGATTGGCTAAATTATCATTTGTGTTTTTATTATTCATGTCAGATTTCCTCTTTATTGACATTTTAATTTTTTATAAAAAAAATAAATCGGAATCATTATTATTATTTAAGAATCACCAAAACAACCTTAATCTTTTTTTACCGTTTTTATTATTTTGAATTATTTTAAATACTTATTTTTTATCATTTATCATTTGACATTTCTTTCAATTTTTTTTTTTGTGCATCTACTATGAGTAGCCTAATAGTCCATAATAATGTAACTTCATATATTGCTAATATGGGTAGGTCCCACCCATTGAAGTAAATAAATATATATATATATTTTTTCGCTTTGGAAATGAGATTTCTAGAATTTCTGAACGAAACTCGCTGCTATCGATTCCTCAGTTGTCTCTAAAATGAAATAATTTCTTCGTTTTAGAGATTAATTAGCCAAACCTCAAATTTGAAGGTCATCTTTTTAAAACTCTGTGATTAATGCATTAGACATCATCTGTCAATCAAAATGATCATCATTCACCCGGCGTCTACTCTGTCGCTAATTAATCGTCATTCCGTCTCTGCGTTTGCTGTGTGAGTGTGTATATGTGTGTGTGTGTGTGTGTGTGTGTGTGTGTGTGTGTGTGTGTGTGTGTGGGGTGAATTCGGTGGATGTGTGGGTGGATCCGAATCCGTCACCATGAGCTATCAGAGTCGAGGTGACCCTGAGCGCTAATGTTGCATCATGGGAAAAGAATAAAACACTGGCGTCAAACAAAGTAATGCTTTTAATCAACGCTCTGGGAGAAGAGTGATGTTTAATTTCTTAATTTATCCAGTGATTATTTAACTTTGTCGCATTGTGACGGGGCGTGTGTGTGAGTGTGTGTATGTGTGTGTGTTTGCCAACCAAGTTCAAGGAGAATGGGCTAATTGCGAAGGCAGAGATGATATCTGACAGGCACCAATGAGCCTCTTGATTAAACTAATCATGATGTTTAATGGAAGTTGCAGAGCCTCTGGGGAAAAAACAAATTTATTTCACAGGTTGAATAGTCATTTACAACATGGTGTGTGTGTACGTGTGTGTGTGTGTGTCTTTGGTGTTTGACCCTGGGAATGAGCGAGACCTTGTTTCTGTTTACTCCTTGATTTGTTTTTGTGTTTAGACACACTCCACTCCTCATGTGTCCATGTTGTCATTCTGTCTGTTCCAGCTCCAGTGTGTTTCAATGGATTTCTTCTCTCTGTCTCTCTCTATCTCTGTCTATCTTACACACACACACACACACACACACACAAACACACTGCTTTATCAGCTCATGGTTCCATTTGCTTGAACAGAGACTGTTCATCGCTAGAAATGTGCTGTGTCATTGTGTAGGGCCAAGGACAACGTACAATGATATCCTCAGAGCAGAAATAATAATAATAATAATAATAATAATAATAATAATAATAATAATAATAATAATAATAATAATAATAATAATGTGCTCATTA
Source organism: Tachysurus fulvidraco (assembly GCF_022655615.1). Lineage (NCBI taxonomy): Eukaryota > Metazoa > Chordata > Actinopteri > Siluriformes > Bagridae > Tachysurus > Tachysurus fulvidraco. The sequence goes on from NC_062535.1 coordinate 4,790,871, forward strand.
ACTAGCTGTTTACCAGCTCATTAACTTTTAGCCCTAAAAGTTTACTCTTTTAAAGAATAAAAAAAACGGACTTAAGTTCCTCTGAGACCTAAAAATGTCATAAAAAAATCACAATATTGAATATATGTTAATTATAAAATTATTTATAATAATGATAATAATAAAGATTATTATTATTATTATTATTATTATTATTATTATTATTATTATTATTATTATTAGTAGTAGTAGTAGTAGTAGTAGTAGTAGTAGTAGTAGTAGTAGTAGTAACATAACCAATAACCTACTAGTGCATAAGCTGACCCCAAAACTAATGCTTTGTCAAGCGTCCATCATTGTGGCACATCATTATAGCATGGATGATATTTTCCTAGCAAAAACATTGAAGATCCATCAAACTGTCACACATCTCCTGTGCAAATCCCGCTTCAGGTCACACCAACTTTAGTGTAATTCAGCTCTAGAATTAATGCTTCCACTTTAATAAAAGCCCCAGTTGCGGCTTTAAAAAAGCAGCTCGGAAGCCTGATGCTACCACCAGCATGCTGCACCACAAATTATTAGAACATTTGGCTGCATGGTTTGTGACAGATGTAGTTTAGTGTTGGAAGTTTTTTGTTTTTTTTGTCAGAAACAGGAAATGAATTCAGTCTGAGAAAATGCTTTTGTCTAGCCGCTTAAGCCTCTAGACCAGATGTGAAGAATATGAGAGGTGGTTGTTGCATGTAGAGGGCAATCGGTGTGCGTCAGAATTTCCTGCTGCTCCTTTAATGTGCTTGTAAGCCTCAGTGGTATGTTTTTTGTCTTCTCCTTCTATACATGCTGGAGGTACTTCCTGTTCTTTGTCATGTCACGGTGGTGCTCCATTTTCTCTATTAGTCCATGATGGATTTTACAGCGTTCCATGTTTTTTTTTTGGGAGGAAATTCTTTAACACCCCTCCCCCCATTCCTTATCTTTCAACAGGTAAGATTGCATGAGTGCTATCATTAGAGCTCTTCATGAACCATGGCTTCAGCAGTCAGATAAAGCCAAGAAGATGTAAAGAAAATCCTATATAATAGCAGCTGGTTCTTTCTTTTGGGTTAAGATTGGTTTCATTAATGACGTTAAAAATGCGCTTGAATGTGATTGGTTCATTCCCAATTAAAAAAAGGGTGTGCAGATTTATTGAACAAGGTTACTTTTTTATTTGTAATTGAAATTGAATTAAAAAAATAAATAAATAACTTATCTTACCACCTTACAAAAATGATTACTTGTTATTATAAGACATGAAAATAAACATTTTTCATTAAATAAATAAATAAATAAATAAATAAATAAATAAATAAATAAATAAATAAATAAATAAATAAATAAATATAAAAGGAGATAAAAAGGCAGAATAATTGATATCAACAAATTTGCCAAATATTTCTTAATTATTGAATCATATTTAATTTATGCTAAAGATCGTATTAAAGAGTCAAATTCCATACTTTTTTTTTAATTTATAAAAACAAGTATATTCATAATATATTGTTTATAAAACAGTAAGAAATTCAGTTTAATGTTTATAGACCGGTTTATATGATTTCAATCATGATATATAAAAAGCTATGTTTATAAGGTGATGTTTTTAGAACAATATCGAAATTCTGTTCATATTTACACTGTAGGTTTATATAACAGTATGTTAGGCATGAAGGTGGAAAGTCTGGACATTAAATTGTGTCACTTACAAAGTATAATGAGACAGGTGAAAGTGATTAGTAAGATATGTGCGGTGCCGGGGGCTGATGGGTAATGTAGTTCTTAAATAAATTGTTTCTCTTAATATCTATCTAAAATAAATATATTTTTTTATATCATTAGCTTATATAAATACCTTTAGTTTACTTATAACTATATAAATTCCAATTATGTTTATAGGTTTACTATATAATATTTATTTAATTTTAAATACAGCCAGAATAAGAAATACGGCAAAAAAAAAAAAAAAAAAAAATAGCACTTTTGGACAGGCGGTAATCTTGTGTTACATGTTGGAGGCATTTATAGCAAACAGTGTAGCTCCAGTGCAATACTAAAGAGCTGAACATCAGACCTTGAACTTGTTTTTGAAGAAATATTGCTTTAACAAGCACAAAGTGTTTCAGTAAGCGAGGTTTCTGATCTACAGTCGAGGTTCCACTGTGTGTATCTGAAGGCCAGCGATCCTGCATGCCTCACACATTCAACTTGATTTGTTGCAAATTGAGTCTCCATTTTGCCTCGTTGTTGTTCTAACATCATCGCATCAACCTTTAGACGTGAAAAAATCTGTTCTGTTTCTGTGCAACCTACAATCCATCCTACGCCTTCATTCTTAGTTTCAAAAATGTAACAATGTTCTTATACAATATATCAGCTTTTTAATTACAGATGACATTTTATTGTTATTAATGATTGTATGTAATTAACAATTGTATATATATATATATTGCTTTGTTTTTTATTTTTTGCAAAATTAGCAAGATTTAAAATTTTATACTGTCATGAAACATTCTTGAATATTCTTTATCTTTATTTTTAAACAAAGCATTTTATAGAAACTCTCATATATGAAGTAAGATTTATTTCAGTTTGTTAAATTTTGTAGGAGGGGGGGCACGGTGGCTTAGTGCTTAGCATATTCGCCTCACACCTCCATGGTTGGGGGTTCGATTCCCGCCTCCGCCTTGTGTGTGTGGAGTTTGCATGTTCTCCCCGTGCCTCCGGGTACTCCGGTTTCCTCCCCCAGTCCAAAGACATGCATGGTAGGTTGATTGGGATCTCTGGAAAATTGTCCGTAGTGTGTGAGTGTGTGTGTGAATGAGAGTGTGTGTGTGTGCCCTACGATGGGTTGGCACTCCGTCCAGGTTGTATCCTGCCTTGATGCCCGATGACGCCTGAGATAGGCACAGGCTCCCCGTGACCCGAGATGTTCGGATAAGCAGGAGAAAATGAATGAATGAATTTTGTAGGAACAGATGACATATTGCACTGGTTCAGGCCGAACAACTTTGTTTTTTTTTTTTGTTTTTTTTTGTGAAAAAAGCAACATAATGAAAAAAAATCATTGTTACAGTCCACAGCCATTGTTACATAAAACTGTAGGGTTTTCTGAAGAGATAATTGTTTCAAAGATAATTTAAAATGTAAATACTTGGACAAAAGGTCATTGAGGGCGAATGATTTAAATGAGCCTAAAATTGCATGTTTAATTGTTAGGCAATTATCTGCAGCAATTTTAAAATTAGCGTTTGGAGAGGGGGAAAAAAATCACGCTTTACTGTCAGAACAAACGCTATTCGAATACGAAGATGTTCTTCACTGACGTCTTGCTCCCTGAGAAGTAAAACAAGGATAAAATGTTTGGCTGTTTTTTTTTCCCACATGATCCATTTGATTTGATGATGTAATGTTAATGAATGTGTTACTTATTAATGTTTGTGAATCTAGAGTTAACACAGAATACTATGGGAAAAAAAAACACCCAATGATTTTAGAAGTTTTTTAGGCAGATACTGTACTCCTTGTCAGAGGAATCCAGACTGGTTGGAGCTGACAGGAAGGCTACGGTAATGCAAATAATCACTCTGTACAAGCAGAGCATCTCACATCACATAGAGCTGTGATACAGATGGGCTACAGCAGGAGACTGTTGCACCTACAACTACATCACAAGATCTTTACACTTTGATCACATTTGGTTCCAATCTGTCAGCCAAGTGGACACAGACTCATGCAAAGCAGATGTTTGAAGATTGGGGAAAAAAAAAAAATCTCCTGGTCTGATGAATCTGTTTTAGGTGATCAGAATGTGAAATCCATGTAGGGATCCATGAATATGACTTGTCTTGAGGCAACAGTTGGTATTGGTGGTTTGATGTTGGGTGGATTCTTCCCACACATTTGGACAACTCATTCTAAATGGATTTCTACATCCTGACCATGGCCGTGTAGCGTGGTTGTTACAATTTACTCTTTTGATAAATTCTATTGGGGAAGTCGACATAATCAAACATTACTCACTAGTTGTACTCATCACCAGTATGGTGTTTCTAATAAAGTGACTGCCGAGTGTACTGTACATCGGACGAAGGCTGATATTAAAATAAGCCCCAACCCATGTTGCCCTTTTAAAGAATTGGCACATCGAAACACACTTTATCGTCTTTCTTTTATTAACAATTATCATACCAGATCACCTTTCAATGAAATCGCACCGAAACAACCGCCCTTCAGTCGCAGATGATTCATTTTGTGATTTACCAAGAATATTAGTAGTTTCCTTTTTACAAAGAAAAGACAGACATCCAAAGACATTTGATCATCACGCTCCAGAATTATATTGCACGCAGGCTGTAATTTACAGCCATGTTGACTTTTTTTCTTCCCTTTGCTTCTTGTCTTTAAACACTAAAGTTTTCCACCAATAAAACACAGGCTGAGGAAATGTCTTGTGAAAAAACAAACAAACAAACAAACAAACAAATAAAGGATTTTCCAGCAACAGTGAGGCTAAAATGTGCATAAAGTTGTGTAACCATTTTGTTTCATCTTTTGAGGATTCTTCCAGAGGAACTAAAGAACACGGTTCCCCAAGAATTCCTGTGCATTGACAAACCAAGGATCTGATGGATCTCAAGTTCTAGTAATTGCACTTGGAACTTCATAGTGTTTGTACTTACATTTACATTTACATTTACAGCATTTGGCAGACGCCCTTATCCAGAGCGACGTACATAAGTGCTTAAATGTCTAACATTGAATACATTAATGCTGGTTCACTAGGTTACATACTTAAGATACCATGAGTTTAAAACATTTGTTCAAAGTTACAATGAAAAAGTGTCAAAAATTGTTTTTTTTTTTGTTTCTTTTAGTGCAAAAGATAAGGAACGTAGTGCTAGTTGAAGTGTTTCCTGAATAAGTAGGTCTTCAATCGCCGCTTGAAAATAGCCAGTGACTCGGCTGTCTGGACCTCTAGGGGAAGTTCATTCCACCACCTTGGTGCCAGAACAGAGAAGAGTCTTGTAGTATACTTACTTCTTACCCTGAGAGATGGTGGAACCAGTCGAGCAGTGCTGGTAGATCGGAGGTTGCGGGGTGCAGTGCGAGGGATGATGAGGGCTTTGAGGTAAGAGGGAGCTGGTCCATTTTTGGCTTTGTAGGCCAGCATCAGTGTTTTGAATCGTATGCGTGCAGCTACCGGAAGCCAGTGGAGGGATCGCAGCAGCGGGGTGGTGTGCGAGAACTTTGGCAGGTTGAAAACAAGCCGGGCAGCTGCATTTTGGATCATTTACAGAGGACGGATTGCGTTCATAGGTAGACCTGCCAGCAGTGCATTGCAGTAATCCAGTCTAGAAATGACAAGAGAACTTGGTTCTACAATGAAAACAGATCAAAAATCTAAACACGTTTCCTCAAAGGTTCATTGGGTTAATTACTGGGTTTAAAATTTTGTTCAAAAAGTTTTGCTTAGAATCTTTTTTAAACAGCCCATACTGTATATGGCTCTAAGTAGAAGGACTAATGGTTCATTTAAAAATAAACCAAAGGACCGAGATTAAAAGTCATGTAAATGGGTAACAAGTTCTCGATTAACAGACATCATTTAGAAAAGGTCAAGAGAACGTCAGATTAAAGAATGAGGCAACTTTTATATATAGTTCTACAAAAGAACTTTAAAGAGAGACCCAAGAACACTAGAAGAAGATTCCTTGAAGGTTCTTTTATTTAAACTTGGTAAAATCATCTGGTATATGGTTTTACAAAGAAGGTGTAAGGGTTCTCTTAGAGGTGGACCACAGAAGTAAAAAATGGTCAAAATGTTCAATATATTCTAGCTTACCAGACACCATCTCGAATCGGATCGTTCAAAGGGCCGTTAAGAGTTCATCTAGAAAGACAGATAATGATTAAAAAGACTAAAGAACCTGACCAAAGAAGAAGCTTCCTGAAAGGTCCAATGGATCATTATAGGTTTACAACTTTGAAGTAAAAAAGTTGTTTAAATGGCTAATATGTTCTAGCTCTACCTTTAAGAGTTCTTCTAGAAGGACACATTAATGGTCTTCATGGTTTCATTAAATAGATAACTAACATTATATTTAAGGTTACAGATGTTGTTGTACTTCTAACCTTTACACCCTGTAACCAGAAGCTCTCTGTTGAAGACCTTTACAAATGCTAACAGAAAGACTTTCCCGGTTTCACTTGAAAACTTTCCTTTAAAGGAAACCACATGATATAGGGCTCTACACAGAAGGTCTACAGGATTCCTTCGAGACATACCAAAAGAACTGAAGTGAAAAGTTTTTAATGTTTTTTTATGGCTAACAAGTTTTGTGACAGGCGTCTTCATGGAAGTGTTTCGGAAAAGGAAACACTGGGTCCTTCCACAGGGACAAACCAAAGAACATGGTTCCTTTAGGGCTCTTAAAATGGCTAATGGTGTTCTTACTTTCTAACACAGTAGTACTCCGTGGAACTGTTTCTGAATAAGAAAAGTCCTGGTGGACCTTTAAGAGTTCCTAAACAATAAGAAAAGAAAAAGGTTTCTGGCATCTATATGGAAGTTTAATCTCAAACATCTGCTAATTAGAGTGAAGAACACTCGTTTTTTTCCCTGCCTTGAAGCACTATATAGGGTGGACTATAATAGTGCTTCAAGGCAGGGAAAAAAAATATGTTTTTCTTTTATGTTGGCTTGGAATTAGCAATGAGACACAGAAATGTAGATCCACTGTGTTTCATTTGCTCCTGAATCAACATGCTACAAAATCATGACTCCCTCCTCCCTCATCTCCTCTTTTTCCTAAATGTCACCTTGATTAGTTTCGCTGGCGAACCATGCTGCGAAAGTTCAGGAATGCGATTAGCGCCAATCGAACAACACATTCCACTTTATCGATCTGTTGATTCAGGATCAAGGAGTTCCGCTTCCTGCACATGACTTGTAAATCTCCATAGATCTCATCAATACGCAAGTGCAACCGAGAATGCTAACGTGCTAAGGCATGCTAATTAGCCACAGGGCATGTTTTAGCAAGGATCATACAGTTGATTTATGAAGTATCCGGTAAAAGACATGGAGTTTACTGACATAAAAAAAAAATAAAAAAATTGAGGAAAATATTCTTTATAAATAAAAAAAAAAAAACTTTGCAAATTCAAAAAAAAAAAAAAAAAAAAAAAAAAAAAAATATATATATATATATATATATATATATATATATTTGGTTTCCTAAAAAAGCCTCATAAAGCAACAATAGCTATTTAGCTATTTATCTATGTGTTTGTACTACATTTTATAGCTAGTTACCTATATAAACTAATTTATTTCACAACAGCAACAGATAATAGACAGCTACTCATGCTAAGCAAGCTTTAACGCTTCCTGAAAGAGAATCTCTTTCTTTTTTGGTTCCATTTATCACCATTATGGCACAAATATTAATTAACACTAAAACATTTTATAGAGTTACTGGCAAGCTGTCTAATTGTTTAAGCTATTTTCAATGGTTTGCTTAGTATTTAGCATTTAGAACTATTATATTATATAACATAATATATAGTTATAGTGATTGAAAGTTATATGGCATGAACAGTGGTTCTCAAAAGTTTACATACCCTTGTTAAAAATGTTCTCTGTTAAAATTGTTTTACTGAAGAGAATCCTAGCATGTTAGCATTTCTTAGGTAACAGATTTAGCTAGTTTAATAGCACTGTTAGCTAGCTCGCTATATTATGCTTATGTAAAATACATCTTACAGCTTCAGATACAGTTTTATTGTGTGAAATTTTACACACTGATACTGACACAGGTGACATGGTACAGTATAAGGTATTGCATGTTGTCATATGTGGATAGCGAACTAGCTTAGCTGTATACAATACCTTATACTTTATTTAAAAAAACCCTGAAACTTATGCTAGGAGGACTACAGGTGGAAGCTACACACAAAAGGCTAAGCAAAGCGTTGTGTAATATTATTTGGCATCTTAGCGTTGTTTAGCATTTTGCATTTTATATTGAGCATCTGCGCTAATTCACAAACTGAATGCCTGCACCTGCTTGTCTTTTATTTCTTATAAAAAGTCTCCTTCACCATTGCGCCTTTCCTTTCCTTTCCTCTCTGCTTCACCTCATCCCTCATTCCGAGCACGTGCCCAAAGGACAGACGATGAAGGGGGGTTGAGTGAGGAAAAAAAAACAAGAGGAGGCGACGGGCGCTTGCTGCTAATAGCTGTAGTCATTTGCTTTCGTCTGGCCTGCAGTACCTACATTAAAGCAAAGTGCACAAACACACACACTCTCACACACAAGACTCTTGCAGAGAACAGGCGGCTTGATGTGAAATAAAAAAGTAAACAAACAAAATGATAAATAAATTAGCATTTTGGTGGCTTGCTGTGCTTTGTGTAACATTGAAAGCATGAGCAGGTAAAAAGAAACATTTTTTTGTGTGAATTTGATTGTTTATTTTATTTGCATAGTACAGGGCGAGTCAGAGTTTGTAAAAACACTTTAATCAAATAGATTTCGAAACTTATTAAAATTCGTGATGTTTAATCGTAGAAAACATTCCTTTTCTCAGTTTATGAATGGCGCGCGCGCGATAGGTGGGATCACATTAGCGCTAATGAGGTCGAGCCAGAAAAACTGTACCTCTCATTACTTACATACAGATTACACAAAAAGACAATATTTGCTTTCGATTTTAATTACATCATTTAAAAGTAGACATTTCATGCTTTCATTAGACATATGTATCATGTTCGTGTGATAAGTATTGGCGGAGTTATCAGTTCATATTTGTAACGTGTTTCAGGAAGATGGTCAAGGAGACAGAGATGTCTGAATGCACACCCTGGTTATTTTCTTTATTTGCCAAAAGCACAGCGTTTTGTTGTTATTATGAAGGCAGTCAAATAAAAGTAGACACTTTTCAGTTTCGAATGATGTATTACATGTATGTGTATGATTATGCATGACGGAGTATTTTAAATTGATTTCACGTTGAAGAGGAAAAAAGCACCAAAAATGCGCCGGCACGCCTGTCGACCCCAGAGGGTTAAGATCACTGCTTCATTTTTAGGAATAGAGAAGTTGTTAGTATCTGTTAGCTTTGCCTTTCAATCAACTTGAACTTGGCTCAAGCCTCGTCCAGAAGCTTCTCACAATAAGTTCCTGGAATTGTGACTTGTTTCTAAAGACAGGACTGATGTCTCTGAGTCAGGACTATATTTCCTCGCATACTTGCTTTTTTTCTTCCTAGAAAATTAATTACCGGATTGAAGTCATGGGCTTTAGCGGGGTCATTGAGATGCTGTTCCCTTAAGAATTGAGATGTATCAATGTGCAACAATCAGTTGTGCACAAAGCACAACCATAACCTGACAGGGGCAGTGGTGGCTCAAGCGGTTGATAATTGGAGGATCAGGGTTCACGACCCAGCACTGCCAAGGTGCCACTGTTGGGCCCTTGAGCAAGGCCCTCACTGCTGAAGTTTGTTGCTATTACTTTTCTAAGCGACCCGAGATCTGTTACTTCCGGTACCTGGTCTCAAAATGGCCTTTTTCCCATAGACTCCTATGAAATAAATTTAAATAAAAAAAATATAAATTTGGAGGTTTATAACTCGGCAAGCTTTCGAACTATCTACAATAAACTCAGCCAGCTCCTTTAGGGTGAGACTCTGAACAAAGTTTTAAATTGGTGTACCGACTGGCCTTTCGGTTGTGCCGCAGATGAAAAAAAAAATAATTAGCACAACATGGACATGTGACATATCAAAACACTCAGTCCAATGTGGGGAACTTCCTCAAGAGTATTCGGATGACGTCACATGCTCGTCTCCACTTACCCCCTAGCTTTCTGTGTACTTGCTTCCAAAAGTAACACTGATGCTTATCCACTTGCCTCCAAAAAGTATAATATATTATAATATATTATTATTATTATTATTATTATTATTATTATTATTATTAGTAGTAGTAGTAGTAGTAGTAGTAGTAGTAGTAGTAGTGGTAGTATGCTTTCTTTAAACAAAAAGCTCAATTTTATTCTTTAATTTGCAATTTTGTCTGCTACAATTTCATTTTATTTTCTCTCTCACTCACTCATTAACCACTAAGCCACCGTGAACCCCTCATTTTATTTTCTTTTAGAAAAAATATTTACTTTTTTTTTTTTTTAGCATTTTTGAATTTACTTTATTAAAATACCTTGTTATGCTTTTGCATGCTTTCTTTTGCAATGCTTTTGTATTTATTTATGCATTTATTTATGTATTTATTTATTTATTTATTATTATTTCTTTTTTATTCCATTTCTTTTGTTTTCTGGAACGTTCTGGATTACTTACGACACGGTTTGCAGTTTTCCGCCTTTTTTGTTTTTTTTGCTCTAACACAACTTTCTGACCTACTTTAGGTCTTACATTGTTCTTTCTTACTGAACATTCTGAACGTGGTTTTACTTAATGATTTTGCCTTCTTCTTATTTTTGGCTTCTTTTCATTTAAAATGGTTTTTACTGACACCTGAAACCAGTGAAAATTACTTTGTATTCCATTTAAAGTGGTTGAAATGTTCCTATAAAGGTTTATTATTCAAGACTCCCCTAATGCCTCATTTAAAAACTTTTATACTTGGCATTCCTGAACAAACCGGAATCACTTCTCTGTAGTGTTTAGTCTTGTGTTTTAGTGTAAATCCACTGTATGGCTCTTGAGAGAGAGACAGAGAGAGAGAGAGAGAGAGAGAGAGAGAGAGAGAGAGAGAGAGAGAGAGAGAGAGAGAGAGAGAGAGAGAGAGAGAGACCTCTAAACCCTCGACTCTGCAGCTCGGTCAACTGTGGATAAAAGCGTCTGCTGGAAATGCAATAAGCTGGCTGATGTATTCGTTACCATAATTTCTAGAGATTTCTATCTTCTTCGTGTTTACTCCACGGCATGTGCAGGACGATGAGCAGAGCAGCGTGATGGTGTTTCGTTTGACTGCATGAAAGCGACTCCATGATCCTCGACTCAACAAATCGATACGACATCAATAAAGTAAACAGCGCAGTCGGGCCCACGCTAAACACATTCTCTGAACTCATTTCAGGAACGAGGCAGTTCAGGGTGACATTTCAGAAACGCAGAATACACACGGGATTTATGTCTTTAGGCTCACGGAGAAGAGAGTCACGAATCAAGGAGAAATATGAGTCATTTGTTCACCACAGCTGCAGATATTTAGTGAAATTACTTCATTTATTTATAGGAACATATAGAAGAGAATAATCTATCAAAATATTTTTTTTACTTATCATAATTCATAGATTATAATCTTCAATAATATACTTACAGTATAGAGCCCAGAGACACAGGGTAAAAAAAATATAGGTTCTGTTAAGCTTATTATTATTATTATTATTATTATTATTATTATTATTATTATTATTATTATTATTATTATTATTAATAATAATAATAGTAATAATAATAATAATAGTAAAAATATTTGTTGTGAGTTTAAGTTAAATTTACTTTATTTAACAGAACTTTATTTAAGTTTCCTTTAAACATTTTAATGTAAGTTTTGTTGACATTTTTGTTTTATACATTTGTTTTAATTCATTTTCATTTTATTTATCATTTTAAACTGGAGGGGGCACGGTGGCTTAGTGGTTAGCACGTTCGCCTCACACCTCCAGGGTTGGGGGTTCGATTCCCGCCTCCGCATTGTGTGTGTGGAGTTTGCATGTTCTCCCCGTGCCTCGGGGGTTTCCTCCGGGTACTCCGGTTTCCTCCCCTGGTCCAAAGACATGCATGGTAGGTTGATTGGCATCTCTGGAAAATTGTCCGTAGTGTGTGTGAGTGAATGAGAGTGTGTGTGTGCCCTGCGATGGGTTGGCACTCCGTCCAGGTTGTATCCTGCCTCGATGCCCGATGACGCCTGAGATAGGCACAGGCTCCCCGTGACCCGAGAAGTTCGGATAAGCGGTAGAAAATGAACGAATGAATGAATTTTAAACTGGAGCAACACATATTTATACTACAGTATATTAAAGGCTTTTGATTATTAACAAGTTCCAGACAAAAGGGTAAAAACATAACTTAAAAGAGGTCAAATTCCTAAATAAATAAATACATAAATACATAAATAAATAAATAAATAAATAAATAAATAAATAAATAAATAAATAAATAAATAAAATCACTGCATTTAATGAAAATGAATCCACTCCACGACAGAAAGGGAAAAGGTGGAGCCAAAACAGGAAATTACATACAGCTATGTCGATTATGGTGAAAGTGTTCGTTCAGACGCCACTTAAGTGCACGGGTTCAGACAATTTTGTGTGGATACTATACATAGTTAACATTATCATTTCTATGCAACAGCTTGGTGGGATTTCTTAGGCAGCAGTTGAACAGTCAGTTGTCAAAGTTGATGTGATGGAAGCATCTAAATGACTTTGACAGATTGTCAGGACTTGTGTGGTGTTACAGAGGTGTGTTCCCGGTGTCTACAATATGTGCTGTATGAACAAACAGCGATGTGGCCATAGGCGGCTGGCCTGCCTGCTCCGATCCCAATACACTTAAAGTCTGCTCAGTGCAATGAGTGAATATATGTGTATTTGTTGGAATTTTAGTATAACGAGCAACACACACACACACACACACACACACACACACACACACACACACACACACACACACACACACACACACACACAGTGTAGACCCATACTCAGTTCCGCAGCGAGTGTTTCTAACCAAGCTGTTGTGTGCAAGCTGTCGTTTATTGTTATGCATGAAATTCTCTTGTAGCTCTTTTCTCTTTTCGATGCTTTGTTGCTATGATACTGAGCTGAAACGGGTGAGGATACTGGCGCAGAGTTCTCCGGCTCCTCAAAATAGCATCACACAGAGAGCCTCTGATCTCTGAACGTGTCGACACAGATCTTCGGCAGATTCCTGCATCTGATCGTCACTACACAATCATTTCCTTCTCTCCGAGTCCCGGCTTTGCTTTATGGCGTTGAATTCAGATTAGGTGTAATGGAAGTAACCAACAGGGCTGGGAACAGCCAACTCACTCGACACGTCACAGACTGACGCTGGGAGAAGCTATTGTTTTTATTTATTTATTTATATTATTATTTATATTATTATTATATGGCCCAGTTTTCATTTATTATTATTGAATTTATGTATTTTCAAAATTCAAAAATTTATTTTGTGTACTTAATTTTTTTTTGTTGTTGTTCTTTCAACTGAACTATATTTTATGTATTATTTTAAACCAGACCGACGAGTGAAGGCCATTTATTACCTTCGATGTCTGCATCCTTTGTATTTTGAATCTTAACATTTTAATAATGTTTTTATTAGAATTTGTCCTTTGTATGGATTAAATTTTGTTGCTCTTTGTTGTCTGTCATTGCATTATAGCGGTCTTGCATAAGTCTTAGTCAGTCTGGTCTCCCACGTAGGTGTGTGTGTGTGTGTGTGTGTGTGTGTGTGTGTGTGTGTGTGTGTGTGTGTGTGTGTGTGTGTGTGTGTTCCCACTTCTGATGCATGTTATGCAATCGCTTGGTCACTCTCAGCCTCGTGAGTAATTGCAGATCTTTGGAGATGTTGATTAAAGGCAACATGTTAGCGCTTCATCGTTTCTGAGGCATCAATACAAAAACAGATCAAATAGAAATAGAAAGAAACTCACAGGAGAGTTCAAAGTTTGTGTAGTTTATAAATATATATATATAGTATTTTTTATTACAGATTTTTAGACAAAACAAAAAAGGGCTTAAAGTCGCACCCTGCAGAGCACCTTCTAAAAGAAATTAATTGATTTGGTGCACTTTAAAAACAGCCCCTATCACATTAGTCACGTTTCCCCTGGACTCCATCGTCTTCCCTTTTCTCATAAAATGTGATCACTTGCATGACAAATCTGAGGTGCTGGCTTTTTTTTTTTTTATTTGTTGGGGATTGTTTGGCCTTCATATATTTGTATTTACCTGTTTACTTTTAAAAAATAATTCATTTCTTTCAGAATTATTGTATTATAATTGTAGCAAATAAGAATTTGGCTTAAAAATATATTATTTTTTATATATATATTTTTTTTCTCCTTGGATAATGATTTGCCAAGGTCATTATTTATTTATTTATTTATTTATTTATTTATTTATTTATTTATTTATTATTTAATTTTATTTAATTATTATTTAATATGGTTTTAATTATTTAATTTTATTTAATTATTATTTAATATTATTTAATATTTACAAAGTACTGGAGATGCAAGCTTTTGTTTGATTCAATACATTTGATACATATTTACATTAAGGTTACAGATCAGTTTAAAACATCACCCTGGAATTCACAAAGAAGTACAGAAATGTGGCAGGAATCTTTACCAGTGTGATGAAAAAGCCAAAACGTGGAGAAAGAAATTGATCCAAAACATACACGCTAATCACTGAAGCATGGTGGTGGTAGTGCATGGATCTTAAATAATCATGTAACTCATTACAGTTGGAGCTGAAAGAAAAACTCACTGCCATAAAACTATTGATAAAGAACTTCATCAGGGGGGAAAAGTGGAGAGATTTAGACTGATCATGTCCATCAACAGACCTTAACATGAGAAGGTTAATAACAAACTAATACTGGAAGATGTTCTGGCACCAGCCTGGAAAAGTAAACATTTTTGTGACAATTGGTGGGTTGCCAGATTGAAGCAGCTATTTCAATCAAGGGACATGTAACCAAATCAGACTATCCATTCCAATGCTTTTCCACATCCCAAAAAATGGACGTTCTGACTGAAAAAGCTCTGTCATTTTGATCTATGATTTTGAAAAAAAATGTTGTTTTTTTTGTCATATTCATCTTTTAATCATCCATCCATCCATTCATCCATCCATCCATCCATCCATCCATCCATCCATCCATCCATCCATCCATCCATCCATCCATCCATCCATCCATCCATCCATCCATCCATCCATCTTCTACCTCTTATCCGGTCTTTTAATCATACCTGTATTTATCTCATTTGTTTAGGAGTTGCCAGTTTATCTTCCATATTAGAAAAACCAAAGTGTGAGTTGTGAGATATGTGATGGATTCTTATGTGTGACTTCCTCGTAGGACTTTCCTTGAAAGCGGCCTGTTACGCGTTACCAATGACCCAGTGATATTTTTCACATTACTCAGAGGACTAGAGCTTCTAATCATCTCCGTAATTCATTCGGGCCTGCCTCGAGGACATCCTTAATGCATCCGGATGCTTGCAGTGACCCATGCTTTGGCGTAATGATCTGTGTGTTATAGGTGCAGCGTCGCTAGTTTGGTAATTAGGCTTTATTATGGCACAATGTGTGGGTTAAAAGCACTTATCAAGTGGAGCTTAGCTTAACGGCGACTACTACACACACCTAATCAGTGTTGGGCTTTATTCCGTGTATGCATTATTGCACATGAATGATGCTAAAGCAACTGACTCATTAGCCTTATTTGTTAGCACTGTTAGCGTTTTAAAATTGCTGCTGCTTCCTGAATTCTATGGCTAATGTTCAGGAATTCTGAAAATAGCATGCTAATTCTTAGACTCGTCAGTGCATGTTAGCTAATTAATGAAGTTAAACACCAGCAACTTAACTGGCTAATATGTGACTAGTTTCTATTTAATTGATAGCAAAAATAATGCATCCAAACCCTGAGTTGTGAGAGTTTGTGTAATTTCAAAATTCATTCATTCATTCATTTTCTACCGCTTATCCGAACTTCTCGGGTCACGGGGAGCCTGTGCCTATCTCAGGTGTCATCGGGCATCAAGGCAGGATACACCCTGGACGGAGTGCCAACCCATCACAGGGCACACACACACTCTCATTCACTCACACACTATACACACTCTGGACAATTTTCCAGAGATGCCAATCAACCTACCATGCATGTCTTTGGACCGGGGGAGGAAACCGGAGTACCCGGAGGAAACCCCCGAGGCACGGAGAGAACATGCAGATTTTGTGGGTATTGTCAGACACTCAAAAAGTGGATGCAAATGTACGATGCTTTTATCAGATCACTTCACAGACTTATTAGCTGGACACATTTGTAGAAACAGCAAAAATTTGTTTCAATTAGTGTGAAAAGATGTTAAATTAATACTACTACTAATAATTTCCATTTATAATATATGGCATAATTATAACCATTTGAACTCCCAATTTTCTTCCTGTTAAGTGTTGTATTTCTTATTTTAGAAGTCCAAGGTAAACTGCAGTAGAAAAGATCACCCAGTCATTTTGATGTGTTTTATCGTGTCGTATCTAATTTGATTCATTCCAGTCACATCCAACCCTCCATCCGAGACCTAGCTAATCTTATGCTAATGTGAATCTGCCAAATATCGTAAATGTAATCCAGCTAGAAATGTGTAATGTGTGACTTGAAAGCTGCTGCAACTTTGTTCTCGTCCCGTTCTTCTTCCGATATTGTTCGCCATCTTACCTTCTAATCCGTTTTGAAAGCTCTAAAAGCCACGGACATCGGCAAGATCGGCTTCAGCGTTCAGGAAATAAAAGAATTAATTAACACTCTTCCATTTTCACCCGCGTTCCACTTCATGGTGGTTTTAATTGCTGTGTTTTACCACTAATGGAGTGTGTTCCTCTTCTGATGTGTGTCTCTTAGTGTGTCTATGTGTTAATTATTAAAAAGCTTGTCGCACTGTGTATGAGTGGCACGGATGACTTTTGCAGCTGTAGATGGAAGTAAAGTTCGATAAGTGTATTCATTTAGCATCCGTCAGATCTGTGGAGAGGTGACGATGTGACGGAAAAAGGAAAGAAAAAGAGTCCTATTAATATACTTTCTCCTGATTTATGAGCAGTGGAGACACATCGAGTATGTAACTGTTTGACTGTGGTCATTATCTAAAGCACTTTAGACCCAAACAGAAGCGGGCTTAGACTTGCTCCCAGTGGAACTCCAGCAAAATGAAAGCAATTGATCTGAACTCATCTTTTCATTTTTATACAGTAATCCCTCTTTTCATTAACTCATGTCCCTTAATCACTTCTTTTCTCAGACCCTGCATGCAATCCATCAGTTTTTTTGTACCTTGTTGACTGTTTTTTTTTTTTCCTTCATGGCTCAGAATTGTGTATGAGCGATTAAACAGGAACATATGCTTTTGCTATGGGAATTTGAACAAGTCAAGTTATAAGAATATGTTTCCTTGGCAACAAGGGGAAATTATAAACACAGAGAAGAAGCTAACTGCAGTCTGAGGTTAACAATTTACCTAGCACATAACTGTTAATTCCTTGAAAGGGAAATATGACAGAACCATTTGGAATTTCTCACAGACATAACATTTTAAAAGAAGCCTCCATAGGTCTATGAGTAAGTGGGCAGCCAATCAGAAGGCTCAAGAGAGCACGGTCAATTATCCTTTTCTATGGGTAAACGTGTTAAGGTTTGATCGATAAAAGCTTTTTTTTTTACTTTTTTACTAATAGCCAAGCTTGAGTGCTTTTAATCAGGTCAGTGTATATCTCTAAGGTACCAAATCCAGATGCTATATATTCTTGTGATATTGTCAACATTGGTACTCATGTGGAATCTAACCATCCAAGAGTTCCAAGCATACAAGGTTGTCACGCATACTACAGATATAAAGATCTAAGGAGTTTGAGCAGAGTCCATGCATCCTAGGGGTAAAAGCTTAGAAGTGTTCCAAGCAAGCAAGCCATGCATGCAAGTGGTCCAACCATAAAAGGGGTTCAACCAAGCATGGGATCCAAGCATACAAGGGGTCTGAGCATACAGGGGGTCTAAGCATACAGGGGGTCTAAGCATACAGGGGGTCTAAGCATACAAGGGTTCAAAGCGAGCAAGTGGTCCAAGGATGCAAGGGGTACAATAGGTCTAAGCTTACAGGGCATCTAAGCATACAAGGGTTCAAAGCGAGCAAGTGGTCAAAGCATTCAAGGGGTCTGAGCATACAAGGGGTGTAAGCATGGAAGCCGTTTAAGCATGAAAGTCATCTCAGCATGCAAGCGGTCCAAGCATGCAAGCGGTCCAAGCATACAGTATAAGTGGTTGAGTAAAAGGAAGTGAATGAAGAGTAAAATGATTGCAATGTTAATGTTAGCTTCCTAGGTTGAAAGGTTAGAATAGCTAAATGTGTTACTGTTAAAGAAAACTAAAGAAGCTAGATCATCCTGAAAACAGACACTAACACTTTAGTTACATTGTCCAATTGACTCCCGCCTATCTTCCACATGAGCTTTTCAGTTCTAATTAGTCACGGTTTTTGCCACTAACAGCTTGCTGGTTATTTGTGAGGCATTGCTTGCTTGAAATGGCCATCAGAATGGGGAAAAAGCGAGTTTATTCTTTTTGATGAAGTTGATATGAGAGCTAGCCAGCTCACTAATGGCTTGTAACTCCATGATTCTTTCCAAATAAAGCAGACAGCTCAGTTGAGGCTTGGCAGAGACAACAGGAAGTCGACTGAGTAATGTTCTGTTCCTGTCAAATCCACATCATCAGCTGACGAGGAAATGATTGATTCCCTCCTGTCTTCAGGCTGATGATGGAACCCAGAGCGTTATTATTATGCGAGGGAACGCTTATGGAAAGATAATCAGTATAATGGCTGACATGTTGCTTGTGAACGTTTAGAAAGGAACAGGTGATGCATGTCTTTAATCTTATTGGCTGTATAAAGATGGTCAAAGGAATTGAAGCAGGCTATAGGCAAGAATTCAACAAACTTGCTGTTGGGAGTCTCTTACAATTGTCAGATCATTGATTATTATACTAATTAATTTAACAGACTGTGGAGAAGTTTTGCTGCCTGAAGACACATCTCTACTGAGAGCTCTTGAATACAAGTGCCGAAACAATACCAGCACTGGGTGTGAGTGGTTGTCAGAGGGTAAATGTACTCTTTTAGCATTATACAGATGGGTCACCAAGACCATAGTCACCATTTCTGTAACCACCTCTAAAAAAAAAGTCACTGTATCTGATCAGATAGCAGCTCTTGCCAAAATGTCTCTTGAATCAATCAAACAACAGTTCTCACTCACGATAAAACTGTAACCAGTCGTATTGCAGTTTCAACCAGTCCACGGCTCCAGCTCTTATACTATTATTATACTCACTCACTCTCTCACTCATTTTCTACCGCTTTATCCGAACTTCTCGGGTCATGGAGAGCCTGTGGCTCAGGCGTCTTCGGGCATCGACTCAGGATACACCCTGGACGGAGTGCCAACCCATCACAGGGCACACTCACACTCTCATTCACTCACACACTATGGACAATTTTCCAGAGATGCCAATCAACCTACCATGCATGTCTTTGGACCGGGGGAGGAAACCGGAGTACCCGGAGGAAACCCCCGAGGCACGGGGAGAACATGCAAACTCCACACACACAAGGCGGAGGCGGGAATCGAACCCCGCTAAGCCACCATGCCCCCCTATTATTATACTATTTCTTATATATTATAAGAAAAAAAAAATAGTGCATGCTGTAGTTTAAAAAAAAAAAACTTTATTAAATTGATTCAATTAAAAATAAATAACATGACATGAAAAATGTGAATTAAAATAAAATTAATATTATAAATAAAACTTAAACATGTAACATTTTAAATTATAATATTAAGTAGTACATTTCTTTAACCTTTAGTACAATTTCTTTTAGCCCCATTCCCAATGATGATGTAATTAAAAACAAACAAACAAAAAGAAGTAAAAATTAAGAGTAATTCTGGGATTTAACGCCATCTTATAATCTGTATGAATTGCTTTTGTCCTTTTGGTTTTGTGATTTTTATAAATGCGTGCTCACAGGCCTGGGCTGTTAATAACGTTTCTATTTGTTAGACTGTAGAAAATTGCGTTGTTTGTCCATTACATGGCTTAAATTGGACACTTTTTATGGATTAGATTGGAATTGATTAGATCTTTGCTGTAAAGGCTTCCAGTTTCAGTGTCAGAAATGTCAGTTCAAAATCAATACTGCACTGTTAGTGTCCAGTACAATGTTTGGAGAGATCCAGGTCTCTTTTGCCCCCCTTTTTTTTTCATTAGTTACTAGCTAGCAATCCAAAATTCCACGCTCTATCATTAGCTAGCCTTTTCTCTATGTTTATTGCTAGTTGCCTGGCAACACTTCAGTTTTGTTTCTTGCAAGAAGCCTGTAAAGAGAATGAGATCCAAGGTCGTGAGAAATTTAAAAATAAATAAATAAATAGATAGATAGATAGATAGATAGATAGATAGATAGATAGATAGATAGATAGATAGATAGATAGATAGATAGATAGATAGATAGATAGATAGATAAATAAATAAACACAGTCTGTTGGAATCCATTCAGGAAAATGGTTCCTATGGTTGCCAAGGTAACAAATATCTCCTCCATTTTTGGATCATTTGAAATGATTTAGTAATTAGTCCACTATTAGACACTATTCTGCATGCGTGGAGTTTGCATGATCTCCCAGTTCTTCAGCGTTTTTTTTTACTAGTACCCAGCTTTGTTCCATTAATCTAAAGCCATCTAATGTAGGATGATTGGCATGTCTAAATTGTCCCTTGTGTTTTATTGTACCCTGAAATGGACTGGCAGTCTGTCAGAGGTGTTTCCCACCTTGTGTCTCCAGTCCCCTTGGATAAACTCCAGGCCCTTTGTGACCCTGTATGGTGATGAGATCTACAGAGAATGAATGGATAGTGACATGGCCTAAACCTCTATGTCTATGTATGCACTCCGATGGCTGCTCCCCTCCCTCCTCCTGCTTTAATAAACCCCTTACAGGATATTAAACTCTGGACAACATCAAACATCATGCGGGTAAATAACCAGGCTGTTGTTTCCGAGGTTGGAGGTCCTTGATGAAACCTTGGAACCATCATAAATATGGCGTTCGTTCAGAACTTTTGATGCAAAGTGCATAAGCAAAGTGTACCAGTAAATGTCCTGTACTGGTTTCCAGCGCATCTCCAATTCCCATCAGGTCACATCTCACCACTGATTATTTTTCTGTAACAGCACAACACTGAGCGTTAATGAGTGTTTATGAGTTTCAGAGCTTACAAAGCTGGGTGGACTGCTGGGAGCCTGAAGGATAAATATTTCGGAGTCCCTGCAGTAGCTTCCCTCCTATCCTCTTGCAGATAATCCACCGCGGGAGAGAGACAGACAGCCAACCAGCCAGAGAGCGAGATAAAGATTAGCGATCAGACAATAATCGTTTCAGAAAGATGATTTGCCACCCGTCGCTGCGTCTGCTCAGAAAAACGAAAGCTTGTTGGTCCCGGTGCGATGGTGGAACAAAAGACTCTGATATGATCTTTATAAATATGAGAAAGTAAACGAGGCTGAAGGAAGGAGAACTTTTTTTTTTTTTGTAGTTGTTGTTTTTTCCTGGAATGAAGGTTTAACAGGCATGATGATAGAAATATATCAGATCTGATAACATGAAAGCCTGAAGGGAGGTGAATGCACTCTGTGACTGAAAGAAAGGAAAATTAGAGAAAAGGTGTTTCACTACATCATCATAGGACACCTGGTATTTTGGGATGAACAAAATGTTTTTTTTTTGTTTTTTTTTTAATATATAGAATGATAAGAATGCGAGTAGTCGATGTGAACGACTCATCCATCACTACATTAATGTTTGTTCTGTGATACTCTGAGTGGCTATTTGAATTTCTGTCCACTTCCTTTTCGCTCAGTGGAGAAGTTCTCCTCTGACCCTCTCTTATCAACAAGTCTTTCCACCCACAGAACCACTGCTCACTGGATATTATTATTATTATTATTATTATTATTATTATTATTATTATTATTATTATTATTATTATTATTATTATTATTATTACACCACTTTTTGAGACATATTCATGGGAAAATCTCCAGAGATCAGATGACCTTGACTCAGAAACCAAATTTCCTTGAAAATTATTTATTGTACTTGGTTTTTAAGTAGTGCAAGCTGATTTGCTTTTTTTTTTTTTTTTTTTTAATCTTTTCAGGAGCATTGCAATTAATTTAATTAAAAAAAATCAATATTAAGTGTTTTGCTGTTGTTTTTTTTTACTAGCTTGTTTCTAGATGTTTTACTACACATTTATATAATAAACACACACACACACACACACACACACACACACACACACATATATATATATATATATAAAGCGGTACAGAACGAATGAATGAATGAATGAATGAATGAATGAATGAATGAATGAATGAATGAATGAATGAAATTGTTTTCTTTTTTGAACTTTCAAACTAATATTTTTTGAACTTCTTAGTTCAGAATTATAGAATTCTGAATAAAATGAAGAAAGTTTTTTTTACAGTAGTATCTTTTTTAGTAGTATTGTAGTAGTAACAATTTTTTTTTAACTAAGTAAACTCTGTATTTTTTAACATATAGTCGCTGTCGGGTGGAAACCTTGTATGTCTAAATTTTGTCAATGTCATATTTTTTCACAAATCGATGCTATCGGCCAGTCACCATGTGGGTCTGTTATTTTTACAAGTTAGTAACCAATCTAAAGTCTTGAAAATAGCTTGAGCGTAGTAAATCTCTTAACTTCATTGGACACTTCAACTGTCCACCTCTCCTTCACTCCGTGCAAAAGCTTCGCTGCATATTTCTCCTCAAGAAGAGTCGCAACGAATCAACACGTCTTCTGAGGTAAATGTCTTTAAAACACTGAGCTCAAAGAAACAAAAATCTTGACCCCCCGCTAGTTCTGGTGCTCGTCTGAGGATTTCCTGAAAAATAACGGTTTTGGAGATACGAGGATTCCGCCCGACAGCGACGATATTCTGATTAGCTGAACTAGCTAGTTTTATAAATACTATTAATTTTATTTTGATACCTTTTAAACAATGGATATTGCCTTTAAGCAGCTTTACAGAAGAACAGAAACATAGAATAAACATTTTAAAGTGTAAAAATGAAGTTACTATTTATCTCTAACATATAATGACCAAGCTGGAGGCAGTGGTGACAAGGAGAAACTCCCTGAGATGATATGAGGAAGAAACCTTAAGAGGAACCAGACTCAGAAGTGAACCTCATCCTCATTTGGGTGACACTGGACAGGAAATAATGTAAATGTAAATAAGCTCCATTCTACAACAGCATGGAGTCGAGAGGAATTGTGGAACCAAGATCTCCTGTTAAACTAACAGGTCAAGGTCATTTACTTAGCACTAATTACTTCCTGAAGAAGATTACTTATGAAAACCCAAGCACAAAGCTGACCAATGCAACGGCACTTCAAAGATGGTGTGATAGTCTCCAAGTGGTTCTATCACCACTAATACCATTAGTCATGGACTGTCCATGCTGATGAATCCCAGCACCAAGCGACGAGACTCCAACCAGGGGTAGGGTGTCAGGATGGATCAGGTAGGTTCATAATACTGGGAATTTGTGAGTAGCATGTATAGTTAGACAGAGAGAGAGAGAGAGAGAGAGAGAGAGAGAGAGAGAGAGAGAGAGAGAGAGAGAGAGAGAGAGAGAGAGAGAGAGAGACACAGAGATGCTGGTAATCATTCATCAGATTTGACTAGCTTAGTTTTAGCTAATGAAAAAAATTAAACAATTTATTATATACTACAAATATTTCCTGTATATATATTATTTTTTTCCTTTTCTTTTCATGAGGAAAGCACACAGGAAAGGAGTTAGTGGATCTTTCCATCATAGCACAAACACTTCTACTGCCTCATCGTTTTGCCACATTAGCCCCGATAACGGGGTCAAACAACACAAATGGAACCCATTAAAGCACCATGAGAGTCATTAATAATGATTAAGAGGCTTGCTAACATTTGCCCCATGTGTTAAGGCCCATGTTGGAGGAGGAAAAATAGCAGGAAATGATTTTTTTCTGTCATGTTAAGAGATCGTTGGGTCTAAAAGAGGGAGAAGAGAGAAGCAGGTGAGAGAGGTTTTCACGGTAAAGCTTCCAGCTCATGGCAAAATACATACCATATTATACATATGACTTTTAATTGTATTAGTCTTTACTATTACTGTACTATTAGCTTGGGTTAGCTGTTATTTAGACCACTGATTGTTGTCTGAAATTTTGATTAAAATTAAGAAATATATAACTAGCCTTAATTAGCTTTAGCAGTTTGTTTAAATGTTTGTTACTTTGACTACCTTAATCTTAAACTTATTCCAATATTTTTTTTCCTCAATTTTCATTTAGCTTACTTTAAGTACATGAAATATTGGGGAAGGGGTGTGATACTAAGGGGCAGTGGGCAGTGGGCAGTGCAGTGGTGGCTCAACTGGTTACGGCTCTTGGTTGTTGATCGGGGTTCAGCCAAGCTGCCACTGCTGGGACCTTGAGCAAGGCCCTCAGCCCTCTCTGCTCCAGGGGTGTTGTATCATACAGTAGCTGCCCCTGCACTCTGACCCCAACCTCCTCAGTTGGGGTATGTGAAGAAAAGAATTCCACTGTGCTGTAATGTACTGTATATGTGGTAATAAGAAAGGCTTCTTAAGGCTTCCACAATAAACCCGGAGACTGAAGACTGTTCTTGTTGCAAATCAACATGATTCCGGACAGACGTTTAGAAAGTCGGGGACAGATTGCAGTCTGAGAAAAAAGAAATAAACAGATTAACTAGATGGGGATGACAATTCGAGACAGAGAGATAGATGAGTGTTGGAAAAAAAAATAGAAACGGTGGTTGGAACAAATGACTGTGTAGCTCAACAGCTAAATGCCATAATTCCAAGCTAATGTACTGATAAATTTACAAAATGATCCATCATTTTATTGACAAATTTTTAATACAGTGTGACATGAAAATTCCCAGTGCAAAGAGTTTCTCCTAATGATGAAATGTAGGTGTTTCCCCTTAAAAGAGCTCATAAGGTCAAAAAATGTTAGGACTGGTGAGGAGGACCTTTAAGAGGCTTATGAGCTTCTTTATCAGAGAAGAAAATGGCTGAAAGGAGAAGAGATGTATCGTATACAATATTTAATAATGATAGTGAGCTAATAAGATGATGCAGATTAGATTATTTTTCTGACCAATCATACAATATATACACATTCTGCTGCTGTCATTTATAGAGACTCTAACATTTCTGAAACAGAGCCGAAATACAATAGCGGCAGAAATGATATCATTTGTCTCTATGACATTTCTGCTCTGTCAGAGATGTTTACATTTACAAATAAATTACATTTACAGTATAACATTTATAACATGCAGATGTTAAAACATCTCTAACTTCTGATCACTTCTACATTTGATCAACCACACTCCATAATTCGTTATTGCACCAATGGACTGTTACATAAAATCATGCTCATTTGCACACTTGCTCTCCTTTTTGCATTGCTGCTCATCATTGCCTTACCATTCTTTATACACACCTATTTTCTGTTCATAATAACAGCAATATATTATATGACCATTGTACATATCCTCCTGTATATTTTGGTTTATCGTATTAATATATCTTGTTTATAGCACATACCCTCTGTAAATTTTAGTTTATAGTAATAGACATCTGTATATTACAGTATGTTCATAGCACATATACAGTATATTCATCTGTATATTATATTTATAGTACATATATACTCATTTGTATATTATATTCATAGAACATTCATATCTGTAAACTACTGTTTATAGTAATAGCCATATATTTTATTTCAGCACATATCCTTCTGTAAATCTGTATATTGTTCATAGTATAACTGTAAATTAATTAAAATTGTTCATAGTATAACTGTAAATTACTCCATATTACCACTTAACTTATTTAAATCTTGTATAAACCGTATATCCTGCACTTGCTACTATTGCACTCTGGTTAGACCTAAACTGCATTCCGTTGCCTGTACTCGTACATGTGCAATGACAATAAGGTTGAATCTAATCTAATCTAATCTAATCTAATCTAATCTTATGAACGTAATCCCTACACGATGTAGACTTAAGTATCTTAAGTATCTCTCTCAGGTGGTTCATCCCCAGGTCATGATCTTGCTATATCCTTGCACAACGATCTGATCTCCCCTTTAGCCACAGCTCGCAACCTTGCGGTAAACATGGACAATCAACTGTCCTTTTCCTCTCATGTTGCTAATGTGACTCGCTCATGTCGGTTTCTTCTCTACAACATTAGAAGGATTCGGCCATTTTTGTCCACACAGACTGCTCAGGTACTTGTTCAGTCTCTTGTCATTTCTAGACTGGATTACTGCAACGCACTGCTGGCAGGTCTACTGATGAACGCAATCCGTCCTCTGCAAATGATCCAAAATGCAGCTGCACGGCTTGTTTTCAACCTGCCAAAGTTCTCACATACCACCCCGCTGCATCCCTCCACTGGCTTCCGGTAGCTGCACACATCTGATTCAAAACACTGATGCTGGCCTACAAAGCCAAAAATGGACCAGCTCCCTTTTACATCACTCCTCGCACTGCACCCCGCACCCTCCGATTTACCAGCACTGCTCGACTGGTTCCACCATCTCTCAGGGTAAGAGGCAAGTATACTACAAGACTCTTCTCTGTTCTGGCACCAAGGTGGTGGAATGAACTTCCCCTAGAGGTCCAGACAGCCGAGTCACTGGCTATTTTCAAGCGGCGGCTGAAGACCTACTTATTCAGGAAACACTTCAACTAGCACTACATTCCTTATCTTTTGCATGAAAAAAAAAAAAAAAACAACCGTTGACACTTTTTTCATTTTAACTTTGAACAAATGTTTTAAACTCATGGTATCTTAAGTATGTAACCTAGTGAACCAGCATTAATGTATTCAATGTTAGAGATTTAAGCACTTATGTACGTCGCTCTGGATAAGGGCGTCTGCCACATGCTGTAAATGTAAATGTAAATGTAAATGTTAACATAGAGACAAAGTGAAGGTTTATAATAATAGACCAGATTTTCAAAACGCTCCTATTTTTTTATACCCAGTAACAGGTTAAGCCCCGCCTCCTCTCTAAGATAAAATTTACTGTATTTTCCTTGTTCAGAGTTGCTCTGAGATTGGTCCTGAATCACTCTTAAGCTAAGATTCCTAGTGAGAAATTTTTAAGCTAAATCTGAGATCATGCTTACAATCGTAATGAATACGGGCTCTGGTCTCGCAGCAGTGGCACCTTGTCAAGGGGTGGGATATATCAGGCTTATAAAGATCAAAGTGACATTTTTTTTAAGGGCCAAATAATGATGGCAAGAAACAACTGCCTCGGAGTCTCAACTTTTGTCTTATGGTATCATTCAGCAAGATAATGCATCTCAAAAATTGCTGAGGAATGATCTGAGGAACCGAGGTTGACTCGGTAACAAAATTCTCTGGATCTCAATCTGATCAAACGAATGAGGGACGTGCTGGACAAACAATCTGATCCATGGAGGCTTCATCTCCTAGCTTACAGGATTTAAAGGATCTGATGCTAAAGTCTTGGTGCCTTCACAGGTCTTGTGGAGACCGTGCCTTGTCTGGTCAGAGCAGGTGGTTTAATGTTCTGGCTCTACATATTTAAATATATATTATAATCAATAATATCAAATTGAGTTTAGTTAAAATTTATTGAAATAAATCCTTTTCATATTTTTGCTATTATTACTGTGTGAGAGGGAAAGCACCAAGCTTTACCTCTGCTTACTTCACAGAATGACTTTTATAAAAGAAAAAAAAGAAAAGAGGATTTAGATAGATGAGTTTACAGCACGCACTCCTCGGTGGCTCAGGAGGCGAATGCTCAATTTCTCCTCGGTTTGCGTGCGTGCATTTTCACGGCCCTCTCCAATAAAGCAAGTCGATCCAGCAGGGAAATCAAATGTGAAATGGTACAACCTTTGGTGTGGAGATGAAGCAAGCATATTGTTGTACCTAATTGATTTGAGCCTCAAAGGCTGAAGATGATGGAGAAAGGAAAAGGAAAGAAGAAATGAAGAGAATAATACATTACATCTTTTTGATCTGAATGGACCATGAGGGGGAAATTGGGTACTTTTATGATGTTCATAGTAATCAGTGACCAAAAATAAAGCTTACAAATTACTTTACTAAATTATCAGAAGAAAGCATCGACTTCATTGTTAGGTTTATTGATTGATTGATTGATTGATTGATTGATTGATATTAATTTGTTTTATCTTGGACAATAAAAAAAATATGTTTTATCTCGGAATATACAAATGTAGAAAAAAAATAAACAAATATATTAAAATGTTTTGTTTTAGAATTTATTTATTTATTTATTTATTTATTTATTTATTTATTTATTTATTTATTTATTTGTAATTCACACATTTCAGTTATTTTGTACAGTATCATTCATAAAGTTTTTCGGTGTCGCATCAAAAGCTGAAAACAAATTTTATCCTTATCTTTCTTTCTTTCTTTCTTTCTTTCTTTCTTTCTTTCTTTCTTTCTTTCTTTCTTTCTTTCTTTCTTTCTGTTTTAACTCAAAAACACTGAATTCTAATTCACGTTATTTATAGTTTTCATTTCCTTGCCCAATTTTCTGCATCTCTGTATTTATGAACACTCTTATAGGGCAGGAAATTACTTTATTTATATATTTTCCTTCCTGTCTTCTTATAAGGTAATCAGGCTTGAACAATGTGTCACTTTTTGTTGTTGTAGTTTTTTTCCTTATTTCTCCTCTAAGATCGGAGCTTTGAGGTCCACTGATAAAACAATGCTGTCTTTCTATAATTAAATTAGAAGTAAAAGTTATTTATTATCACTTGGTGCGTTCTCTGACAGGGAAGCTGTTGTGGGGTTTTGAAGGGTTTTTCAAGAACATTGTGAAGAACATAGAGGTTTCTGAAGACATCTGGTGTTTGCATGCTCTCCTAAGCTTCTGTCTGTGTTTGTGTTATTTTCCGTTCGGTATTATAAATCCTTAATATGATATCATGTCAGTTAATATCCGTTAAACAGCTTGTTAAATGAACTATCCTACACCCATGTTTCACTTGCATCGCTAAATTCTACAGTTCCACCTTCAAACTGTTGCAAGCCTTAGAGGTTTTGATGTTTCCAGTGATGAGACTGACATTTATTACTTTTATAATAGAAGACTTTAGTGGCCTACTGTGATGGCAGCACATACACCGCTGCACGCAATCCACACAAACCCGCTGTGCTGAAGAGACAGCTGCGTTTCAGCACCAAGGCCAGCGCAGCTGAGTGTGGCTGCAAGGCGGGGCGGCCAAAACCAATCCGGCGGACCAATCAGGAGCGCCTTCAAACTCCTCACCATCTGGGAGAAGATTTCTGGATAAATCCAGGCTCAGCAGTAGGGGAAGGTAACCTCTCGAGTTCCAGGTGGAAGTGAAGCTCTTCTTGTGTCTTTGACTATATTTTCAGTGTCAAAAATCTTTTCTTAATTCTTTACATTCTACTACTTTAAAGAATGAAGAGCACTATTTTCTTTAGGCTCCCTGACTCCCAAATTAAAAAAAAAAAAAAAAGAATTTCAGAACTTCATTTACCTTCATTTCCCCAGACAATGTCCAAACTGAATAATGGACATTTATATCCGGTTGTGTTATCACCCTCGTGTTAGATATCCAAGAGGAGTTTACCGCAGGTTGTTTCCACTCTGTGATCACCCATTAATTGTTATTTTGAAGGTCTGTACTCGAGAACATCAGGACATCTAGCCTAATGCTTGTACACCATGAACCTGTGCTGTGTTTCTGCTTATCCTCAGAGACTAACAGAGATTCTGTCCTGATGCACCATTACTCAGTCACCGCTCTGCCACTGACCTGTAGGACATTCGGGTCGTAACGTTGCTTGGAATTTGTTCCTGTTTTATCACGTTTTGTTGATCCATCACTCTGCACTGATTTTGATCTGTAATTACTTCAGCCTTCTCCCACACTCTTCTTCCACCATGTCTTTTTATTTGCTTTCTTTTTTTTCCTTTTGTCTTTTTATTTGTTTTCCTTGGAGATGTACCTCTCATTGCTTCTTATCTGAAATACACAAAACAAATACACAATAACCTTAAATTAGACATCAGCCAAGAAATGTCATCCTGTTATTCCTTAAAGTTATTTATTTATTTATTTATTTCGTTAGATAGTTAGTTAGTTAGTTAGTTAGTTAGATAGATAGATAGATAGATAGATAGATAGATAGATAGATAGATAGATAGATAGATAGATAAATAGATAGATAGATAGATAGATAGATAGATAGATAGATAGATAGATAGATAGATAGATAGATAGATAGATAGAGCCTGTGCCTATCTCAGGCGTATAAATAAATAAATAAATAAATAAATAAATAAATAAATAAATAAATAAATAAATATGTAAATTCATTGATAATAGTAAATATAAGATTTCAATAATATATATTTTGGAATATTAATAAAAGAATTCCAAAGCTTGGGGAAAATATTATATGCAATTAATAAATATAAAAGGAAAAATTGTTGTTACTCACAAAAATCTATTCTAATCTGTATCTTTAACAATTAAATCAATGTTTCTTGTTTTTATGTTAACATTTTTTTTTTGAAAATGAGATAAAAACTTTTTTATTTCATTTTGTGTATTTATTTTTTATTTTTTTATTTCTTACTGTTGCTATGTGCTATGTGCTACATTTCTAGCTAGCTATTTAGAAACATAAACAAACAATCAAACAAAAAAATCTGCTTTAAAACACAAACATGAAATGACCTTTTAGTGTAGAATTGATATTATGTTGTTAACTAGTATTTTAATTATATAATTAAATTTTATTTAGATTCTAGCTATTAATATCGGAAGCTAATACATTTTGTTTTCTCGCTATCCATGTTTGTTTAACCTTTTATGCTATGAAGATTAAAAACACGCTAAAGATTCATTCATTCATTCATTTTCCACCGCTTATCTGAACTTCTCGGGTCACGGGGAGCCTGTGCCTATCTCAGGCGTCATCGGGCATCGAGGCAGGATACACCCTGGACGGAGTGCCAACCCATCACAGGGCACACACACACTCTCATTCACACACACACTCTCACAGACTACGGACAATTTTCCAGAGATGCCAATCAACCTACCATGCATGTCTTTGGACGGGGGAGGAAACTGGAGTACCCGGAGGAAACCCCCGAGGCACGGGGAGAACATGCAAACTCCACACACACAATGCGGAGGCGGGAATCGAACCTCCAACCCTGGAGGTGTGAGGTGAACGTGCTAACCACTAAGCCACTGTGCCCCCCTCACGCTAAAGATGATTGGGGTAATTAAGCCATGTTCACAAACTCCATGTTTAGAAATGCACTTGTTTTGATTGTAAATTTAGCTTTTTGCTTAAAAAAACATAGTGTTTGGGATAATCCTTTCTAAAATATGTCTCGTTTTTTTTTCTGGGAAAAAAGCCAATACAAAAATAACTCCCACTCAGCCATGTATGAATACGTAACCGCTTATGACTCAACAATAATCAGGGCAGCACTTCAGGCTAAATGTTAAACCTTTCCTTTAAAAAGGTTCATATAGGGTGAAAGCGAAAAGCTGCAACTTCAAAGAGACTTGATTTCTGCTGAAGCTCTAAAGCGTGAGAAGAAGCTATAAGACGATGGATGTGGAGGTAATCTCAGCACGGAGAAGTCTATGAAAATCCACACGCTGTCAGCATCTTCCTGCTGCTTCAGGAGAGCAGAAATTTGTCAGTGTTTGGGAAACGGCTGGTTGTGTGTGTGTGTGTGTGTGTGTGTGTGTGTGTGTGTGTGTGTGTGTGTGTGTGTGTGTAAAGACATTTCCTCTAGAAATGATTTTTCATGTTGGATAAATAAAGATATATCTTATATTTAGACACATGGATATGTTTATGGGTTCTGTCAAGATATCACAGTGTCTAGTATCCTTTATGTTTTCAGACCAACATCTGTTTGACATCTGGAAGATTAAGCAAGGTAATTATGAAACACTCTTAGCTTAGTTTATAACTCCAGTATTACTCCAAGTTTCCTGTGACTTTGTGTAAGACAAATCATGAAAATGGGAGAGAATATGGATGGATGGATGGATGGATGGAATAATGGATGGATGGATGGATGCATGGATGGAACTACAAAACTGATAACTGTAGAGGAACTAATAGACAGATCTGAACATACAGATCATAACTAGACTAAAGTTACGGACAGTGAATAGATGAATGGATCATTGGTACAATGGAAGCTCTTTTTATTATAATGGACAGATGGGTGGATGGAAGGATAGGTGGATATACAACTGGATGGATGTTTGATAAATTGACAAATCTATTCATTCTAATAAATAGTTGTATTGAAGGATTGATGGATGAATGGATGCATGGATGGATGGGTGGATGCATGGATAGATTGATGGATGCATTGATGGTTGGATGGATCAGTGGATGGATAATTTGATGGATGATTGGATGGATGATGGAAGGAAGGAAGGAAGGAAGGAAGGAAGGAAGGAAGGAAGGAAGGAAGGAAGGAAGACAGGACAAATATACAGACAGAATGATAGACTGATACAACTGTATAGATAAATATTAGCTAATAAATATAGAAATGTTGGATGGCTGATGACTAATAGAATAGGATAGATGGATGGGTGGATGGATGGATAGATAATGTGTAGATGTATCTAAGATGGATGGTGTGTCTTGGATCAATGATAGATGTTATATAGAGAAATGGATCATTTATTATCCACCACCCCTCCATAAACACATCCATCCATCCAATGATGCATCTATCTATCCATCCATCCATCCATATATCCATCCATCCACCCATCCATCCATCCACCGTTATGATTGATCTGTCCATCATTTATGTAGCTATCCATCAGGTTCTTCACGATCAGAGGAACAGTTCTTTTCAGTGTGCTCAATCTTCTACTTCTCCCTGATGTCCTGTTGAACTTCTTGTTTTTTCCACCACTTGTTTCTGATAAGTTCTGAGTTGTGATTTTGTAACCCGACTGCTTTTCCCTCATGAAACTTTTTTATTTATTTTTTTTTTTTTATAGTTGGACAGCTTCATGATGGATTGCTTCATTAAGCTGAGAGGCGATGAGTGAGCGCCTTCATTGTGTTTGTCCTCGGTGGACGGAGAAGAAAAATTGATTGCTCTTTTAAGGCAACGCTTTTGTCCCCTCTGGGGAAATGTCTCCACGTCGTCCCAGCATCGTTCCGCCACAGTAGTGTAACCTGGAGGTTCTCACCGTGTCTTCCTGCATTGATTTGTATCATACTGGCGGGACATTACACCTTTATTTGCATACTTGGATGCGAGGAAGGTTGCGCTTGCCGAATCCCTCACAGCTCGGTAGAGTGTGATTTTAGAGCGAGACAATAATGGCATCGGATTTGGCCCTGAGCTTTTCTGTGTTTCTGAACAAATAAAGAACAAAATGGTTCTCTCACAGGGGACTAGTATTTGTTTCCTCTTTCCCATTTCCTATATCACCATGCAGTTCTGTCTCTGCCTTGACCACACCCCCAGACTGTTGGTTCCTCCTGTTTCTTGTTATTATTTTGGTCCATTGCTATGGAACTTCCCTTCTTCTTTTTGAAGGACATTGTTTACTGGTGATGTAAGACTGCATCTACCTGTCTCTCATTTCACTACAAGGTTCCTCAGACGTTCTTTGGACGCATTCTGGTTTGATCGAAACCGATTCAGCTTGGAAGGCTTGATGTCTGATGCTTGAAGCTTTTCCAGGATGTAAAAACAAACTGAAAGAATTGAAAGAATTTAAAAGAAGAACCAGAAGACAAAATCACACCTAACTGTGCTCGTACACATCCTTCTTTCTCCTCTGTTCTTTGCTGGTGTTATATATTATTTTGGATCTTGTCCATATTTGTCTTTTACTTCTTGTTAATTCATCAACATCAACATCATCATCATGTTAATTCATCATCTTGTTCTTTTTCCTTCTTCTTCTTTTTCCTTCATGTTGTTCTTCTTTACTGTCTTGCCCATCTTTGTCTTCTACTTCTCCTTGTTCTAGTTCATCATCTTCATTTTTGTTAACTGCAAACTTCTTATTTTACTTTTTCTGGTCCTTCATCCACATCTTGTCCATCTTTGACTTCTACCACATCTTGTCATCTTCTGGTGCTTTTTAAATACTGATATTCTTCTTCTTCTTCTGCTTCTTAGCTGATCTGCTCTTTTTTGTTGTGTTCTCCTTCTTCATGCTCTTCTTCCACCTACTCTTCATAATGTTTTTCTTCTACAAAGTGTTGCTGTTTGTCCTCTTTCTTCTTCTTCATCTTCTTCTTCTTTTCCTTCTTCTCCTTCTTCGTTGTCTTCTTCATCTTCTTCTTCTTCTTCTTCTTCTTCTTTTTTCTCTGTTTCCTTCTTCTTCTTCTTCTTCTTCTTCTTCTTCTTCTTCTTCTTCTCTGTTTCCTTCTTCTTCTTCTTCTTCTTCTTCTTCTTCTTCTTCTTCTTCTTCTTCTTCTTCTTCTTCTTGGGCTTTATTATAATTCTACCTGACTTTGAATGAATGAGCTGTTTTTGTTTTTTTCCCTAGAAGCTCTAATAACATCTTTCAGTTTTGTTGGGTCTTGTGGAAAGACCTGAGTAACCCCTGGACTACACAGCTGATTGTGAAGGTCAGATCACAAGCCACAAACGTTGTTGTGTTCATTACCAAAGCCAGTGGCGTTCTCGCTGCACCCAGACCATCTAACTGGTGGGACATCTGATTTTTACTGAGAATGTTGCACGGCTTGTGGTTTTGTGGCACATGAACACTATCTGACATTTAGAACAGCTGAGAGAGCACAGAGGCAGTAAGTCATTACACATTATTAACTACATCCCTTTGTCAATTGTTGTATAATGATGAATGGCATCATTTATTCTATTTGCTCTCTTCTTTTGCTTTTTTACATTATTATTTATGTCATACTTTAATTGAGGCAAGTGACACTGTAATTAACTTGAATGATTGATTTGAGATGTATTTTTTTTGTAATTGCATATTATTTATTTATTTATTTATTTATTTATTTATTTATTTATTTATTTATCTATTTATTTATCCTCTTTATTAATTTGTTTATTCGATTTAATTAAAGGTAGATGGTCTAATTTTATTATTATTTATTTTTAAGTGATATGCCACTGTCATTTTCATTAATTATTCATATGGTTAGCACGTTCGCCTCACATCTCCAGGGTTGGGGGTTCGATTCCCGCCTCCGCCTTGTGTGTGTGGAGTTTGCATGTTCTCCCCGTGCCTCGGGGGTTTCCTCCGGGTACTCCGGTTTCCTCCCCCGGTCCAAAGACATGCATGGTAGGTTGATTGGCATCTCTGGAAAATTATCCATAGTGTGTGTGTGTGTGTGTGTGTGTGTGTGTGTGTGTGTGTGTGTGTGTGTGTGTGTGTGTGTGTGTGTGTGTGTGTGTGTGTGAGAATGAGAGTATGTGTGTGCTAATTTAATTCATTAATTATTTCATTAATGACTTTGATTAATTCTTTATATTCTATTTTATTATTATTATTATTATTATTATTATTATTATTATTATTTTTTTTTTAATTACTACATATTTTTAAAGCCAGTTACCTTTCTGTGTTTAATTCTCCTCCTTCCTCTCTTCATTCATTCATTCATTCATTCATTCATTCATTCATTCATTCATTCATTCAGTTTGTTTGTTTGATGATCTTCTTGTTTTAAGTGAACATTTTACGTCTCACGCAGAACCTCAGTGTTTGTTTCCGAGAAGATAAACTCACCGTGTTCCTGCACCATGCAGATGATTCCCTGTCTGACGAGATTTGTTTGGCTACAAACTGAGACTTACAGACATCATGGTGAGCGTGAGCGAACCTCCATATTCGCCCCATGTCACACTTCCTGCTGAGGCAGTGTGATGGAGTTGGAGCTTTGTGAGACACCTCACTTTTTTTTTCTGTCATGCAAGAGAAATCCAGGACAGTTTAACTGTCATGTAGGAAGGGAAAAGAATAAAAAAAAAAACAACAAAAAAACAGGAGGTGGAACAAACTCTGCTGGAGGGCAAAAGGCAGTGATTAGCCCTAATAAGCCTCAGGACTGGAAAGCAATCATCAGTTTTTGTTTTATGTTTGTTTGTGTTGTTTTATTTATTTCATTTTTTTCCCACACAAGCCTCACTGATTGCCATCAGGACTCGAGAGTGATTGCTTGATTTAAAAGAAATTCTGCAGTTTGTGCACATCACTCGAGCAAACCTGACCAAGATGGCGAGTATTAAAACTCTAAAATAAAAATAAATAAATAAAAAATCAGACGTGTCGGCACGCTCGTGCTCTGTTATTCCTTTGATCTGTCAACATTAATCATGTTCCAGTTGCACCTTCAGAGATGATACAATCCCCGTATGTCAAAACACGTCATCTGATGAAGAACGTGTCAGTGGACTCAGATTTAATTGAAGCTTTAGATACAGCACTTTTAAAATCTGGACAATTTAGGAGGAAAATGACAGAAACTTCTTACAGGTACAGTATTGCTGCGGGCACAAATGATGCCACATTCATTTTCTACATCCTGGACTGATTTTCCATTCTCACATTTACATTGACTGATGGGGAATCTAAGCAGTTTCTTATGTTGAGTATGTTCTATAAATAAATAAATAAATAAAAGAACGAACGAACGAACGAACGAACGAACGAACGAACGAACGAACGAACGAACAAACAAACAAATAAATTAATAAATAAACATAATATTTATTTATTTATTTATTTATTTATTTATTTTCTAATTGTCTATTTTTCTATAATGGCATTATAACTTTTTTCCTAATAATAATAATAATAATAATAATAATAATAATAATAATAATAATAATAATGATGATGATGATGATAAGTATTATCATCATCATCATCATCATCATTATTATTATTATTATTATTATTATTATTATTATTATTATTATTTATTTGTTTGTTTGTTTGTTTGTTTGTTTGTTTGTTTGCAGGAGGGATTTATTCCTGGGGGTGCTTTCTTTTATTCTTTAATCTTTTTTCTTATCTTTTTTAAATACACACCCCTTATAGCTTATTTTAGCATTATTGCATTTTTTGCATTAGATTTGTAATATACAACTTTTTTAAATTACTCATTACTTAGTTAATTAATTGTGATGTTTTCTGTCTGTTATTCTAGCAGGTGCTATAATTTTGAGGACAAAACCTTGAGAAGGAGCGTAAGAGTCAAGCAAGCTAATACGTTTCAAAAATATAATAAAGACTCGCTCTCGGTGTGTGTTATTGAATTTTGCTGATGCAGAAATTCATTCAGTCTGCAATCCAAAATAACCTTTTGCCCTAAAACACATTGTTTTATTGTAAACACTGAGAACAGTGTTTCATTTCCAATCTCATGTTATGTAACAGGTTCTAACACATTGCTTTAGGAAACTATAATTTTACACCTTATGAACTTCTATCTAGTGGAACAGGGGGATTTTATTTTTCCGCCTGCTTCTTGGACAATGAGTTTCTTAGTTTTTTTTTTCCTCCGTCCACAGAGGACAAAATGTTACATATAACAATACATAGCATAAATCAAAATGAATTTCTTTCTCTGTGATACAAATTTTTAAAACTGTATATTTAAAACATTGTGCTTATATACTGCAGTTTATTTGAAAAGCTCTTTCCTTCTTTTATCACATTCACTGAGTACTTTATTACTATATTTAGTACACCTACACATTCACACAGTTATCGAACCAGCCAATCATGTGGCAGCAGTGAAATGCATCAAATCACGCAGATACAGTACGCACAAGCAGCTTCGTGTAATGTTCACATCAACCGTAAAAATAGGGGAAAATATGATCTCAGTGATTTTGACTGTGGCATGATTGATGGGCTGGTTTGAGTATTTCTATAATTACTGGTCTCCTAGGATTTTCCCAAAGAACCATCTCTTGAGTTTACTCTAGAATAGTGCAATAAAAGAAAAACCTCCAGTGAGCTGTGGACAGAAACACCTTGTTGATGACAGAGGTAGAACGGATAATGGCCTGGCTGGTACAA
This sequence comes from Tachysurus fulvidraco, assembly GCF_022655615.1. Taxonomy (NCBI): domain Eukaryota; kingdom Metazoa; phylum Chordata; class Actinopteri; order Siluriformes; family Bagridae; genus Tachysurus; species Tachysurus fulvidraco. The sequence goes on from NC_062535.1 coordinate 4,828,999, forward strand.
GCTGAGAGAAAGGCTAGTGATAAACACTCTGTACAATTGTGGTGAGCAATCAAAGATTGAGGTGAATGGGACGGTCTTGCTTTTCACTTGTCTTAGCCCAGCACAAACATCGAAGGCTTCAGTAAGCTGTTAGACCTTTGAACACTGGGAAACACATAGCCTGGTTTGATGGATCTAGATTTCTGTTAAGCGACACAGATGTCTCAGATTTTTGACTCCACTAAACCGAGTCCATTGACCAAACCTGCTGTGTCAACAATCCGAGCTGGCGAAGGTGGTATAATGATGTGGGGAATGTTTTCTTCACACATTTTTTAAAAAGTAACAGCCAAGTATTGAGTATTGTTACTGATCATGGGCTTCCCGTCAGAACCACAACTCACATATCTCCTTATGGCTACTTCCAGCATGATGTTGCACCAGGTCACAAAGTAAAAGTCATCACAAAATGGTTTCATGAACATGACAATGTTCTTCAGTGGCCTTCCTACAGTACTCACCGTGCGAATGTTACACTTTAAGCCCTGTGTGTGGCTGGTTAAAGAATGTGCAAAAATAAAAGAGAGACAGAGAGAGAGAGAGAGAGAGAGAGAGAGAGAGAGAGAGAGAGAGCGTCAGTGATAGGCATATATAATGAAGGGTGATCAAAGGTAAACTCAAGCAGAGCCAGGAGTGTATAAAATATTTATTTTGTTCCTCTGATGCATAGTAAATATTTTTCCTAGTTGAGGCTTTTCCAAAAAATAAATAAATAAATAAATAAATAAATAAATAAATAAATAAATAAAAACTAAGAATAAAAAAAAATGCAAAAAAAAAATAATAATAATTGAAAAAAAAAAAAGAAAATAATCTTTTGCATCAGATGTCAAAATGCAAACCCATCTAGGGTTCCAAATAATTAGGTTTCTAAGTTAATTATTCCTTTTTATTTTAATATTTTAGGCTTGCAAATACATCACATGTTTTTTATTCTTTGCTTATTTATTTCTGCATGAAATGGTTTAAAAAAAAAACACATACTGGACCAAAGTCATGTTATTGAGCCTTACGTTTAAGGCAACGGGGACAGGGAACATGAAAGGGGACTTCATTTTCTATTATTTGTGAAGGCTTTTAAGAGCACCATTAATGGACACCATTAGAGGACAATTTCACATAAGGATGGATGTCATCTGAAAGAACAGTTTACAATTTGGTCTTCTGACTGGTTAATGTTTTTGTCTCTCTAAACATTATCAAGGACAAATTTCTATCATAAATAAAACTCTGAAAATATATATAGCAGCAGCGATGTGAGAGGAATCGTGTAATCCTCATGGGGAGGATATCAACAACCTAACAGACTGTGTTAAAGACTATATCAACTTCTGTGTGGAGAATACGGTACCTACAAGGGCTGTACGGTGTTTTCCCAACAACAGTCCATGGATCAAGTCTGATATAAAGACTCTTCTTAAAGAGAAGAAGAGGGTTTTTAAATCAGGAAACAAGGAAGAGCTGAAAACTGTCCAGAGAGAACTGAGAAAGAAGATCACGGAAGGAAAGGCATGCTACAGGAGGAAGATGGAGGATCAGCTGCAGCAGAACAACGTCTGTGGTGTGTGGAAGAGGCTCAAAGCCATCACTGGTCATAAGGAGCCCAGCTCTCAGGTTAATGGTGACCAGAAGTGGGGTGAATGACCTAAATCTATTCTTTAACAGATTTGATCAGCCACCCTCCCCTGCCCCGGTCCAGTCCGCTCTGCTGGAACCCCAAGCAAGCTGTTCCAGCCCCACCTCTTTCTGCACTATCAGATCACAGCCTACACAGATCACCCGCCAATTTCCTCCAGCGACATAGCCCCGCACCTGTCCAGTGGGTGGCGTCGCTTCACTTCCTGTCCGCGGGGGGTGTTGCAGGCCCGTGTTTTGCCCTGTGTTTTGGAATTTTCTGTTGATTTATCTGTTCTGTGGAGGAGGATCACCGTGTACCTTTCTCCCCCCACCTGCCTCGCCGTGTGCTTTGCTCTCCCCCTCCCGGACCCGGGACTATCAGGACGGATTGGCGCGTCGGGAGCCACGCCTCGAGGGGGGGTACTGTCATGACTCTGCCTGGACTGTGGCCATGTGCTTTTGTTTACGTTCTGTGTTCACGTCTCTGCCCCGCCCTTGTCTCTTCCTCCCCGCTTCTGCACACCTGTTCCTGATGTTTCTGATTGTGTTGTATATTTAACTGAGCCGCGTTGCCTTGTGCAGCATGGAATCCTATTGTCTTCATGTCTGGTTATGTCTTCATCCTGTTTTGTGTTTTTTTTTAGTTAATAAATCCTGTTTTTGTTTAGCTATCCTGCGTTTAGGTCCGTTTTTATCCCGCGTACATGACAGCCTCTTACAGAAGCCCAGGTGAGAATGGGTCCAGACGGCATCAGCTCCAGGCTCCTTAAGACATGTGCAGACCAGCTGTGTGGCATTCTGCTGTACATGTTTGACCTGAGCCTGAAAACATCCTGCGTGGTGCCTGTACCTACCCAGAAGACCTTGGGGACTACCGACCAGTAGCACTGACCACGCTTCTGATGAAGACAGGAGAGGCTGGTGCTAACTCATCTGCGACCTCTTGTGAGCTCATCAATGGATCCACTTCAGTTTGCCTACGAACCTGGCATTGAAGTGGAAGACGCTGTCATCTTCCTCCTAAATCGGGCTATTTCACACCTGGAAAAGGCTGGGAGCAAAGTGAGAGTCATGATTTTTTTACTTCCCCAGTGCTTTTAACACCATCCAACCTGTGCTCCTGAGGGATAAGATGGTGTACATGGGAGTGGACCATCATCTGTGTGCTTGGATATTGACTACCTCACAGACCATCCGCAGTACAGTATGTGAGAACTCGTGACTGTGAGTCTGACATGGTTGTCTGCAACACTGGAGCCCCGCAGGGAACGGTTCTGGCCCCGTTCCTCTTCACCATCTACACTGCATACTTCATGTTCAGCTCAGCAGCCTGTCACCTACAGAAGTTCTCCGATGACTCTGCTGTCATTCTGATCACAGATGATGATGACAGGGAGTACAGAGGACTGATCCAGAACTTTGTGGACTGGTGCCAACGGAGCTGCCTCCAGTTAAATGCGGGGAAAACCAAAGAACTGGTGGTGGATTTCCGTAGGCACAAACAAAATTCATTACCACCAGCAGGTGACTTCTTGATCAGTTTGTTCATTCAGGGAAAGGACATCGTGAGAGTGGACTCTTACAAATACCTGGGTATTTACCTGGGCACAAACTGATCAGGAAGTCCAGCTCAGTCCTGGGGAATCCTCTGGACACTGTACAGGAGGTGGGAGAAAAGAGGATGGAGACTCTCACCACCTGTATGAAATGGTTTCATCCGTGAGCAGCTCCTTCAGTGACAGACTGTTACATCCTAAGTGTCTGAAGGAGAGATACAGACGCTCTTTTCTCCCTGCTGCTATTAGACTTTACAATCAAAGCTGCTCCCGGTAAACCATTCACCATAATACACACCGTTATTACTGTTTAACTGCAATAATAAACAATAACAAAGTATTTTAAACATGTGCAATAACAGAAATTTTGAAAAATGTGCTATTATACCTGTGTGCAATATGTCTTTCGGTGCAACCACTACTCTTTTTATATATTTTGGGTTGTATATACTGTATATTATATTATGTCCCTATTCTTTTTACATATCGTCGCTGTCGGGCGGAATCCTCGTATCTCCAAAACCATTATTTTTCAGGAAATTAAAAAAATACAGTTTTTTTTTTGAGTTACTAAACATTGTAACGTTAAAGTTGTTATTATACCTTATATTGCTATCATATACTGTTGTGTACCAACATTAACACAACATTTTCCCAAAGTCACGTTTTATCGGAGATACAGTATGACTTGGGAGCAGGGGGATACGAGCTTATGCTGTCATTGATAAGAATGGTACGGACACAGACGTCGCTGCTGCCAGCAGTGTTCAATAAAGTCTGTAGTCACGTTGAGCCATGAAGCCTGCTAGCTGTGCGACAGCCAAAGCATCACCCTTAGCTATCTGGTTGGCACAGACCAGGCTGAAAGCTTTAGAGCCTAGGATAACGCGGGACTTCCATCCTTAACATGGAAGAGAGAGAGAGAGAGAGAGAGAGAGAGAGAGAGAGAGAGAAGGAAAAGAAGGTGGATGTTGATTTGCATGAATCATAAGATCCCGCAGAAACGCCGGAATCATGGATTATATCTGAACCATGGATGATTTCATCCAGGATAGTGTAAAGCAGCATAAATGATAACATAATCCATGGATGTTAATTGGAAAGATTTGGAACTTCTAAGAATGTTTTGCTCTCAACTGAGAAATATGCCGAGAAGCTCTCCCGCGGAGTGAAGGAGAGGTGGAGTTACGAGATTTCTCAGACAGTTGAAGTGTCCAATGGAGTTAAGAGATTTGCGCTCAAGCTATTTTCAAGACTTTAGATAACTTGTAAAAATAACAGACCCACATGGGGACTGACCGACAGCATCAATATGTGAAAAATATGAAATTGACAAAATTTGGATATAAGAGGTTTCCGCCCGACAGCGACGATATTTTGCTGCTGTAACAGAGAAATTTTCCCATTGTGGGATGAATAAAGGTATATCTTATCTTATCTTATCTTATCTTACCAAAGTTCTTGATTGGGGTTGTTTCTCTCATAGTCCAGAGTTCCCATAGGAAATAGACCTCAGATGGTTGTAGGGATACCCACCAGTTCCAGGTTAATGGCCTCAAAGTTAACATTTTTCCAAGCAGACAAGAGGATTGCCTACATAAGTTTTCAATTATCCAGAAGGAAAGCTCTAATGGCTGCTTGTCCACGTACCCTGCATAGCATCTCAGAGTATTCAGCTTTCTTGTACACAATGGAACAGGTCCTTCAGAGGGTATCTCCTACTGTATAACTGGTTCTGTGTCGGATTCAACATTTGGAGCGCCGTGATTAAGAGGACTGGGGGATCTTAGTGTTTAAGGCAGAAGGTCAAATCTCAGGCCCACTATTGGGTCCTTGAGCAAGGCCCTTAATTTCCCAGTTCTATAAAGATGATATAACACATAAGTCACTCTGGATAAGGGTGTCTACCAAATACCGTAAATGTCTTCTAGAAGGGAATAGCATTAGAACCTTAAATGATGATGAAGTTTTCAGACTTCTGTGGAAGCAATGAATTGTCGATAATATAAGATTGCTGTTAACTAAGACAATGATCAGTTTTGTGATAATCATCAACAGGCCATGGGTTTTGGACACTCAGGTGATGAGTGAAGCAGAACCGTCCATTTGATATGTTGTATTGTGTATTGTGTAGAGGACACTGGCTAGATTTAAACCCAGGAGAGTCTCTCCGGTTGCCTTAGAGAGCCTGGTTAAAAACTTTAGAGAGAGAAAAATGTACAGTGCCAGTAATTGGTGTGTATTTGCAGAAAGGTACTGTACTGGAGAAGTTTGGTGAGTTAGGGTTAGGGTTAGGGTTAGGGTTCCACCCAGGTTTTTGCTCATGCACAACATCCTGAAGAGTTGTGGGAGTAAACTAATCCAGTCTACCTGTGCCTTGTGAATTTAAAAAAAAAAATAATAAAAAATTTTGTTGTGCGAGGGGCTGGAAGATCATGGGGAATCTGGATTGAGAATTTGTGTGATGCAGTTTTTAAGTATAGGGTACTAAGGATTGAGAGGGGTCTAGTATGGGGAGCTAAAGTGCCTTCAATGTGCACAGGAGCATCAAAACCAGACCATGGAGCAATACAAGAAGGTAACCTGGACTAATAATTGTTCTTACACAGCATGTGTTAATGTTCCAGAAATCGCTTAACTGGGGAAGAGAAGAGACAACAGGATGCACTAAGGGAAGAAGGCAAGCTAGCTGAGACAGTCTAAAGGGAAATCTTGGGTCCTAGTATTCATGTGGATGTGGATCTCTATTCAGGTCACCAGGTCCCAGTTGAGCATATGTGGCATTAACAAACAACCCTGATCAGCTCCAGCTCACAACTTACAGGACTTACAGGATCTACAGCTAATGTCTTGCTGTCAGATACAACAGCACATCTTCAAATGTCTTGTAGAGTCCGTACTTCAAGGAGTCAGAGCTGTTTTGGTGGCATACAGAAAATATCATTAATATCTGTAATATTGATCTATCTTGTCTCTGTGCATGTTCTGTCATTTGTGTGTCGCCTGACTACTGTCTGTCTAGTACTTTAAATCAAAACTCTGTTCTCCAGTTTTGTAGGTCTTTGTACTTCCCGCTTTTGACCTTCATTACCTGATTTACGATTATGAATTTTCCTTGTTTAATGTCGTCTGCCTGTTGTTTGACCCCTGCCAGAAACTTGGAATAAGATTTATCAGGAACTTGCCCTAATAAATCTAACATTAATCTTTGAACACACTCGAGGTAGAAATAAACATATAAGATTAGGGGGCATTGTTTATCTACACAAGTATTTAAAAGTAAAATGAAAGTGTTCACTTGGAATTTATCTAGGGAATCTGCAAGCTGTTTTAGAGAGAGAGAGAGAGAGAGAGAGAGAGAGAGAGAGAGAGAGAGAGAGAGAGAGAGAGAGATGTAATAAAAGGTTTGGGTTACAGAGTCTTGGTTATTGTTG
>NC_062535.1:4840644-4893144 GCF_022655615.1 Tachysurus fulvidraco
GTGAAAAGGAAAAAAACAGGCTCAGGATCCTTTTTTTTTTTTTCGGCTGCCTTCTGTTCGAGGTTGCCAGAGCGGATCCCGTAGTCTGCATATTAGATTAGGGACAGGTTTTATGCCGGATGCCCTTCCTGATGCAACCCACCCATTTTATTCAGGCTTGGTACTGGCACTGAGACTTAAGTCTGTAGTTGCTGGGCTAGCCTTCTGCCAATTAAATAAACCCGGGCCACAGCAGTGAGAGCTCAGGATCCTGATGCTGGACCAGCAGGAGGCCAGGCTCAGGATAATGATCTAGACTTCGACCTCTGGTTAGGCCAACAAATCAAATCAGGCATACAGAAAATAAGAAACAGGCATCTAAATTCAATGAACGAGAGCCCATGTGGGCAAAAAGTTTTCTAATTTTGTTTGTAGACATGGCCACCTTTCAGGGTTGGACAACCAGAGCAGCGTGTAAGGAGCCAGAAGCAGAGCATTTGACAGGGCATGTTGACTTCCGGAGAGTGCAGGATGTTGCCCCACAAGCCTCTTTGTGGAATAGAGCTTGAAGCTCTGCATTAGAGCTTGTTTTGTCAGCTTCTGTAGGCCACCTCAATAGCCCCTGGGGAGAGCTTGAGGTCTCAGGCAATCAGATTGGCCGTGCAGTAAAAGATGAAAGGTCGTGCTGGCCTGCACTTCATGTTGGCTTTCCACAGATGCTTCTCAAGGTTTCTACCAGGATCCATAAACTCCTGGTTCGTGGCTTGCACAAATTCTTCCACCCACAACAGTCAGCAGCTTCCAGCTTTGGTGAGAATGATAATTTGGCATGGAGCAGGAGGTCTATGTATCCACATACCCTTGTAACCCTTGACTGAAGCAGAGGTACCAGGTGTATCCTAGTCAACTGCTGGATGCAGGACATAAGTCTTTATTATATAGGGTAACCCCAAGGAAGGAAGAACAGAAAATCCAATATGTGTAAAGAAGCCTGGGAAAAGAACAAGCTTGGGATACGTAACTCTGGCTAGGCTGCTACAAATTTAAAAAAGTTTCAGGAATATGAAAATAAGAAACATGTAAGACACAGGCATTGAAATATGTCTTTTTTCCTTCCTCAGTCTTTCCTTCTGTAACCTTTGTGCCTTCTTTCTTTTATTTATTTATTTATTTGTTTGTTTGTTTGTTTGTTATATATATCTGGCCTATTTGTAGTGTTTGTGAATGCTATTTATTTATTTATTTATTTATTTATTTATTTATTTATTTATTTATTTATTTATTGTTATATGTACTTATTTAGACTGGTCTATTTGTAGTGTTTGTGAAGGCTATTTATTTATTTAGGTGTGAATATCATTGGTATTATTGCAGTAGGTTTATTTTATTATTTTTCCAAGCTACAGAGATGCAGCAGGTCTTTTATCTGCCGTACGTTTGGAGAAACACATCAGTGTTGATGATACATGGATGATTCAGAGGTAAAGTCGCCTACACTAATGACTCAAAATCAAACTCACACATACACACAAATTTCACATTATCTTCACATTCACATTGTCTTCTTTTCTTCTTCTTCTTCCTCTTCTTCTTCTTCTTCTTCTTCATTTTGAGCTGAATCACATATGAATCTTTCCTACTGAAACTCACTGGTGCAGATTCAATTCCAACTGACAGATTATGATGTCATAATGGGCGTTCCAGCAGCTGACCAATCGTCAGCTTCCATATAACTCTCACTCTGCACTCTCTACAATCCCAGCAGACACTCATTATTCTTTCTTCCTAGTTTTCTTTCTTTTTGGTTTCAAAAGAAAGTGAAATAAAAAGAAATAAATATTTAAGAAATAATGTTATTTTTGTGTATTATGTTCTGTTTTCCTATTTAAGCTTAGACAAAAATATATCAAGAGTAAGTCCTCCTAGAGCTGTGGAGCCACCTGCACCAAATTGGGATATGTTGTAGAACCTGGTCTGAAGTGTGTTGCTATTACTTTTCTAAGTGATCCGAGTACCGGTACTTCCGGTACCGGGTCTCAAACTGGCCTTTTCCCCATAGACTGCCATTATAAATTTGGAGGTTTATAACTGGGCAAGCTTTCAAACTATCTACACCAAACTCGGCCAGCTCCTTTAGGGTGATACTCTGAAGTTTTAAATTGGTGTACCGACTGGCCTTTCGGTTGACCCACAGCCCCGCCCCCAAAATATGCAAAATCAAAAAACTTTTCACAACATGGACATGTGACATATCAAAACACTCAGCACAATAAGGGGAACTGCCTAACGGATTTTCTGATGATGTCACATGACGTCACGTGAAAACAAAAACCATTAGCACAACATGGACATGTGGCATATCAAAACACTCAGCCCAAGGAGGGGAATTGCATCACAGGTTTTTGGATGATGTCACATGCTAGTCTCCACTTGCCTCCAAATGTGTTGGCACCCTAGCGCTCCATTAGATTTCACAAGTCTTATGTACACTTGCCTCCAAAAACCACGACCTTTGCGAATACTTGCCTCGTCAAAGCCAACATCAAATTTTTTGCCACGAACTTTACAAATCTAGTTATCCTTTTATTTTTTTTCTGCCCTCCTGCTTTTTTTCTGCAACTTTCATTTCCTTTCCTTTACAACTTTCTTTCATCTTTCTTTCTTAATTAATGAAATATGTTCAAAACAAAGGAAACATGCTTTTCATTCTGCTTTATATATTTTCATTGTTTTTCTATTTTGTTCTTTTCTTTGTTACTTCATTTTTAACACATCAATCCTTCCATTTTTGTTTCAATCCATCTATGCTCTTTTCCATTATTTCTTTTTCATCCACCTATATTGCAATGTTGCTTGACTCTTGTATACAGAAAGTGAATAGAACAGAAACTTTGCCTTTGACTTTGTCCTCTGATCTGTGTGTTGTTTGTGTGTGTGTGTGTGTGTGTGTGTGTGTGTGTGTGTGTGTGTGTGTGTGTGTTATCTCAGATACAGACTGTATGGAATACAGAATCGCACACTCCCTTTTCCCTTGGCCGATAAGTCCACTTTCATTCTCGCATAAAGTCACACACACACACACACACACACACACACACACACACACACACACACACACACACACACACACACACACACACACAAACACACACACACATCCTCTTTGCTGTGCTTTCACTTATCTTCTTTGCAGACTTTTGTGTAAGAAAGTTTCGGACCCCGACTACCCACCCTCGATTTATTATCATTTTCTGTCTGAAATATTCTGATGCAATTTGTTCCTTTCGTGTGAAATAAATTAAAATAAATAAACCTCTCAGACAGGAAACTCTGTGCTTTTTTTTATGGAATACTCAACCCTAAGTTTTTTAAAACCTGTCAAATATTTACTGCATACCCCTTAGCCGGGAATAAAGAGAATATTATGGAGAATAAAGTTTAGAGTTTTTGATTTAGAGGTTAGCATATTTGCTACAAACCTCTCAGGTTGGGGGTTTGATTCTCCCCTCTGCCCTATCTCTCTGTGTGTGTGTGTGTGTGTGTGTGTGTGTGTGTGTGTGTGTGTGTGTGTGTGTGTGTGTGTGTGTGTGTGTGTGTGTGTGAGTGTGTGTGAGTGTGTGTGTGTGTGAGCTCTATGATTAGTTTGCACATTGTTTGTCTTGTCATCTGTCTTCTGACACGATTCCCCGGGTTTGACTCTGGGTTCCATGCCCATGTTAATAATACAAAAATAGATGGCCTTTACTTTAAGACCAGCGTCAAAATCCAAAAGTGATATTTACATGTATTATGAAAATCTCTTGACAGGGGAAATAAAAATGTTTTTGATATATAGTGGATTTTAATCTAGGGAACTGCGTCGTAACTGTGAAACATGGTGTTGGCAGCATCATGTGTTAATTGTGTTTTGCTGAATGGTGAAACTTCAGAACCTGGAATCCTGAACAAGGAGGATTATCAGGCTGACATCAGTGAAAAAGATCAAATGTAAGGATTTTAATAGAAATCATGTAAAAGTGTTTAATATGACATACATACTGTATAGGCCAGAAAAGAACATCTTAATGGTGCTGAGGCTAGGAGCAATCCACGTAACAAGTGAGTCTAAAGGTTTAGCCCTGATTGCTTGGCTTCTCTAGTGAGTTCTCCACAAGTCAAGGCTTCTAGATTTTTCCACCGAGTGCGCACAGATGAAAGTACAAACCACCCAGGAGCAAAATCTCCAGCATCACCATCTGGAAACAAGGCCTTGAACCATGATGCAAGGGATTCTGGGAGTTAACTAAGAGGCAGTAAGCGATGAGCAGGGCAGAGAGAGAGAGAGCAAGGAATGAAAAGAATGGGTCTGACATAGTGATGAGATCCTGGCTTTGATGCCCAATGTAACTTAAAATGGAAAAAAAAAGGAAGCAGATGAGTGAGTCGAGTCAAGAGGCAGTCTGGGGATACAGTCTGTGATTCCCAGCTGAGGTGGATGTAACTGCCTGTAAAACCAGATACAAACAGAGAAAAAAAAAAAAACAGAGGGGAAAACAGAGGAAATGATATCAAGCAGGGGAAGTGTGGCTTTAGTATCATGGTTTTGTCATGTTTATCAGTCCCAGTAGACTACAAGTGTGGCTTCTGAATCTGTCTGTCTAAGTGGACTAAGTGTAGCTAACGTGCCCGTCAGTCCCAGTGGACTAGGTGTGGTTACTGTACCCATCAGTCCCAGTGGACTAGGTGTGGTTACTGTATCTGTCAGTCCCAGTGGACTAGGTGTGGTTACTGTACCCATCAGTCCCAGTGGACTAGGTGTGGTTACTGTATCTGTCAGTCCCAGTGGACTAGGTGTGGTTACTGTACCCATCAGTCCCAGTGAACTAGGTGTGGTTACTGTACCTGTCAGTCCCAGAAGACTAGGTGTGGTTACTGTACCCATCAGTCCCATTGAACTAGGTGTGGTTACTGTACCTATCAGTCCCAGAAGACTAGGTGTGGTTACTGTACCCATCAGTCCCAGTTGACTAGCTGTGGTTACTGTACCCATCAGTCCCAGGTGACTAGGTGTGGTTACTGTACCTGTCAATCCCAATAAACTAGGTGTGGTTACTGTACCTGTCAGTCCAAATAAACTAGGTGTGGTTACTGTACCTGTCAGTCCGAATAAACTAGGTGTGGTTACTGTACCTGTCAATCCCAATAAACTAGGTGTGGTTACTGTATCTGTCAGTCCCAGTGGACTAGGTGTGGCTTCTGTAGCTGTCAGTCTCAATAAACTAGGTGTGGTTACTGTACATGTCAGTCCCAGTGGACTAGGTGTGGCTTCTGTAGCTGTCAGTCCCAGTGGACTAGTTGTGGCTTCTGTAGCTGTCAGTCCCAGTGAACTAAGTGTGGTTACTGTACCTGTCAGCCCGGATGGACTAGATGTGGCTTCTTTACCTGTCAGTCTCAGTGAACTACACAAGGGTTTAGTACCTGTCAGTTCCACTGAACTTGGTATGGCTACACCCAGTGATACACACAGTGACTGTTTAGTGTAGTTATTGTTTAGTGTGTATTATGTCTAAATATCTTGTCCTAAAAGCGTGCAAAGTTTCTGTACAACAGCAGTCGAACAAAATCAAATGACAGAGTTTACTGGTTGCCACTAGAGTGCATGCATTCACAGACAAAGTATGTAGTGCAATGTAAACTCATATCAAAGAGAAAACCATATAAAATTCAGATATTTTTTTTTCCCTCCAAATTGACACTACACACCACAAAGTAGGTCAAGGTTATCAGTGTGAGGAGAACCAAACTGCACGATGAAGAGATCCAAAGAGTGTAATTGTTCATTTTTATTTATATTTATTGATTTGGCCTCAAGCAAGGCTGGGGGAGTGTGTATTTATTGACTTGCTGTCCTATTTGTAATATAAGATGTTTGCGGGGGATTTGAGCTGTGTGGGAGTGTTTAGTTGTGGTTTTCAGAATGTATATATTTTATATTCAATCTGTATTCATATTGCTGGATGGAAAGGTGAAGGTGAAGGTGCGATGCAAGCAAAACTACAGGAAGTACTAGAATAGAGATAGATAAACCTGAACTTTCTGTTCAATGTGTAAGTATGTCTTCTTCCTCTACAAAACAGCAACAATCAATCCTCTTCATGATGTCTCTGGATTAGACCACAAAAATAATTCTTCTGACTTCTCGATGGTTTTATATCCTTCACTTCTGTCGCACATCCTTTCTTTTCTCTCCCACGAACAAAACATCGCAGGTGGAGTGGTAATGAGATCCATTTTCTCTCCTGGAGAGGAGTGAGATGTAATTCGTTATTTAGCTCACCCAGGAGGCCAGAGAAGAGGAAGGAGCTGATAACCCCCCTACACACTAAGACAGAGAATGAAGAGAGTGTTCTATGTGTTCTCCAACCACAATTTTTTTTTGCTATGTTAACAACGGATAAAAATGTTTGCACTTTGAGAAGCTTGCGTACCAAACTACTACTAAGTGTGAATTTGTGTTGCATTTGGTTAAATACCCGTCTTTTATCCAGGGTGAATTTTTGTGCTGTTTTACTGGAGTACGTTTTTTTTAACCAGAATAAAGCAGTCAGTAAATGTTGTCATTTTAGCAGAGCACACATTTACATTACATTTACAACATTATTCAGAGTGACTTATATTTTAATTTTTATACGGCTGAGCAAAGTGCAGTTTAAAAAAAAACAACAAAAAAAACATCAAGTATTTAACAGATTTTTATTTGTTAATGTGGCGAATCCCTGAATGAGCTGTTATTCGAGAAACGGTACGTATTACAACGAGTGCATTAATATCATTTAAAAAGATGATTTAATCTGCATTGTTGTACTGTTGTTGCAGAAAATTATTACTTTCTGAATAATGGAATTGAAGCCTCTTACTTGTTGCTGCGGATGTTTTCATGTCCAGAGGTCTAATGATTTCGTTAACCATTAAAAGCATTAGATAGCAATAGACGTGTTAGTGATCATAAGTGTTTTGTCGTTTTATTTATTTTTTAATTTTTTATATCAGGAACCGTTAACTCGGCCTGAGCACATTTAAAATTAGAATCGGAAAGAAACCTGAGCTATCACATTAAAGACATGGCCTAATTACGGTGCTGTACTTGAGAAAAGCCATGAATCCGATCCGGTTGCTTGAAGGGGGTTTTTGTCACCTCGGGTTCAAGAACACTTACGGTGGAAGCTACAAACAGCTTTAAGAGCAACAATTAGGGATTGAAGAGTGCAAAAGTCTGAGCCTTAGGAGTCAATTTACACAAGGCTTGGAAAGCAGTGAGAGCTCATAGCAAGAAATTTATACAGCAAGCAGTAAACACAGGAATCAAAGGGCAGGGATAAAAACAAGGCTATAAGCCTAAAAAAATATGATATTCTTCAGTATTTGAAAGAGAGGGACTTAAAATGTCAGGATGTATTCTTGGCAAAAAGCCAACAGTAAAAGCTTTTTGTAGTAATTCAAGAGCAAATGCTTTTAAGCCTTTACCAAAATGTCCAATATCATGATAAATATCTTTCTTCAGCTGCAAAATAAAATAATTTAGAAAATGGCAAAGCCTCTCATCCTTTACTCACATTAATAGTGAGCTTGGGGTAAAATATAGAGATATCAATATCAACCTGTTCAGGTGTGTTTGTGTTGTAGCTCTCATCTGTTCAGGTGTGTTTGTGTTGTAGCTCTCACCTGTTATTGTGTGTTTGTGTTGTAGCTCTCACCTGTTATTGTGTGTTTGTGTTGTAGCTCTCACCTGTTCAGGTGTGTTTGTGTTGTAGCTCTCATCTGTTCAGGTGTGTTTGTGTTGTAGCTCTCACCTGTTCAGGTGTGTTTGTGTTGTAGCTCTCATCTGTTCAGGTGTGTTTGTGTTGTAGCTCTCATCTGTTCAGGTGTATTTGTGTTGTAGCTCTCATCTGTTCAGGTGTATTTGTGTTGTAGCTCTCACCTGTTCAGGTGTGTTTGTGTTGTAGCTCTCATCTGTTATTGTGTGTTTGTGTTGTAGCTCTCATCTGTTATTGTGTGTTTGTGTTGTAGCTCTCACCTGTTATTGTGTGTTTATGTTGTAGCTCTCACCTGTTATTGTGTGTTTGTGTTGTAGCTCTCATCTGTTCAGGTGTGTTTGTGTTGTAGCTCTCATCTGTTATTGTGTGTTTGTGTTGTAGCTCTCATCTGTTCAGGTGTGTTTGTGTTGTAGCTCTCATCTGTTCAGGTGTGTTTGTGTTGTAGCTCTCATCTGTTCAGGTGTGTTTGTGTTGTAGCTCTCACCTGTTTAGGTGTGTTTGTGTTGTAGCTCTCATCTGTTCAGGTGTGTTTGGGGATGTGGTAGCTCAGTGGCTAAGGTGTTGGGATACTGATCGGAAGGTCGTGGGTTCGAACCCCAGGTCCACCAAGCTGGGCCCCTGAGCAAGGCCCTTGTTGCTCAGTTGTAAGTCACTATGGATAAGGGTGTCTGCTAAATGCTGTAAATGTTTGTGTTGTAGCTCTCACCTGTTCAGGTGTGTTTGTGTTGTAGCTCTCACCTGTTCTTGTGTGTTTGTGTTGTAGCTCTCATCTGTTCAGGTGTGTTTGTGTTGTAGCTCTCACCTGTTATTGTGTGTTTGTGTTGTAGCTCTCACCTGTTCAGGTGTGTTTGTGTTGTAGCTCTCACCTGTTATTGTGTGTTTGTGTAGCTCTCACCTGTTCAGGTGTGTTTGTGTTGTAGCTCTCACCTGTTATTGTGTGTTTGTGTTGTAGCTCTCACCTGTTCAGGTGTGTTTGTGTTGTAGCTCTCACCTGTTATTGTGTGTTTGTGTTGTAGCTCTCACCTGTTCAGGTGTGTTTGTGTTGTAGCTCTCACCTGTTATTGTGTGTTTGTGTTGTAGCTCTCACCTGTTCAGGTGTGTTTGTGTTGTAGCTCTCACCTGTTATTGTGTGTTTGTGTTGTAGCTCTCATCTGTTCTTGTGTGTTTGTGTTGTAGCTCTCATCTGTTCAGGTGTGTTTGTGTTGTAGCTCTCATCTGTTCAGGTGTGTTTATGTTGTAGCTCTCACCTGTTCAGGTGTGTTTATGTTGTAGCTCTCATCTGTTCAGGTGTGTTTGTGTTGTAGCTCTCACCTGTTCAGGTGTGTTTATGTTGTAGCTCTCACCTGTTCAGGTGTGTTTATGTTGTAGCTCTCATCTGTTCAGGTGTGTTTGTGTTGTAGCTCTCACCTGTTATTGTGTGTTTGTGTTGTAGCTCTCACCTGTTATTGTGTGTTTGTGTTGTGGCTCTCATCTGTTCAGGTGTGTTTATGTTGTAGCTCTCACCTGTTCAGGTGTGTGTGTGTGTGTGTGTGTGTGTGTGTGTGTGTGTGTGTGTGTGTTGTAACTCCCACCTGTTCATGTGTATTTACTTGTGTTGTAGTTCTCACTATCACCTGCTCAGGTGTGCTTTACCTCAGCAAGCTTAAATCAGTGATAAATTTTGATACATATTCAAGGGAGGAAGAGTTTCCTTTGAATAAAATATCTATTGAGAGTCAATTGAAAAACTAGTCTACTTATTTAGGTAGGAGTGGGGGGGGGGTGTGAGAGAGAGAGAGAGAGAGAGAGAGAGAGAGAGAGAGAGAGAGAGAGAGAGAGAGAGAGACTTTGACGAAAGTCTTTCCTTGGCAGAACTTAATATAACCATGGAAATATCAAAGGGCTCAAGGTGCTTTTTAATTTGCTTTGAGGATGGAGCAGCAATAAAGCGTGGCTCCTGTTGATAAGCCCGAACTGTTCAGGCTCCTCAATCCACTTAGGAAAAAAAACGCAGAACGCGTTTAAATATTTCATTATTAAACATGTGTTTTCATTTTCCGTCTCGAGCAATGTGAGTGTGAAATAGGCAGAGTGAATCACCAAGCATTTTTCTACCCAACATGCAATTTTATGTGATTTCTCCAATTAACATAAATAAACAGGTTTTTAATTTATATTTATATGACAGAGATGATGTTCAGTATTTGTTAATTAAAAGATTTCCAAAGAAGCATTAGATGAAAGCTTATTTTCTAGGGTTCTGCCCAAACCTTTCGTTCCAATGGGGATAAACAAATAAAAAATATAGATATATTTTTTAAATTAATGTGAAAGGCAGAAAAACTGTACCACTTATCAGATATGAAACAAATAAGTAAGTAATTAAGTATGTAAGTAAGTAGATAGATAGATAGATAGATAGATAGATAGATAGATAGATAGATAGATAGATAGATAGATAGATAGATAGATAGATAGATAGATAGATAGATAGATAGATAGATAATACTTTTGAAAATGTCAAACAAAATAGACCCCCAAAAACATACACACAAACACACACACACACACACATATGCACACACACACACACACACACACACACACACACACACACACACACACACACACACACTGACAGACTTAATTTAATTGTATTCAGTTTCATTTAATATCCACTGCTGTCCCTAGTTTTTATTTCCATATCAATATTTAGATTTTTACATTTCAATTATTTACATTATTTGGCAACATGTTTTGAAGTCTTTGTATTGAATACATTGATACAGGAACATTGATACAAAGAATCAAAAGTTTTTATAAGTATTTCAGAAAGATGTAGCTCTTCAATTATCACGTGAAGACAGCCAGTGACTTGCCAATTCTGACATCTAGGTGAAGTTCATTCCTCCACCTAGTTGCTAGAAAAGATTACGAGAATCTTGTGCAGAAACTTCAAGCATTTTCTTGTACTGTAGATGTCTGTCTTAGCAGAAGTCACTATTAGGACAGAAGAGCACAGGAAGAGTTGAGGTCTGTGACAAGTAGTGATTTCTTTCACTTTGTCTCTGCTGAACTTAGGTCTCAATGATTGCTGTGCAACACATTTAACAACCAAAGTGTTGGGCAAGAAGTCTTCCTGGGTTTAGTAGACAGAGGACAGATTAGGTCAATGGTTGAGGAAAGAGAAGATGAAAGTGTCTGTGGATAAGCCCAAGGGTAAAAAGGAAAACGAGTCAGGGTCAGGAATAGATGAAAGGGTGCACAAAGCTACAGAGGAAGAGGAGATAGAGCGGAGGTTTCGAGAGGTTTTAGGCGGGATAGGAAGAGTGATGGTGAAGGATTCTAGGTGATGATCGAAGATGTTTAGTGGGGTAGCGGTCGTGTCTGTAGCTGACAAAGAACAAGAGAAGACCAGATACAGGGCATTTCTTCCCTTATGTGTGGGTGGGAAGTTGTCAAAATTCAAAGAGAAGGAATTCAGAAAAGGCAGAAGAGGCAAGAGGACTGTAGCTTGTCAGAGGAGAGGCTGAAATCACCAAGGACTGTCAGAGGGGTGCTGTCAGTAGGGAAAAGCCTGAGGAGCATGTTCATTTTTTGCAGAAAGTCTCCTAGAGGACCAAGATGGCAGTAGATGATGATGATGATGATGATGATGATGATGATGATGATGAGACAACAAAAGAGATGGTGAGATGATAGGTATGAAACATCATCCGAAGCAGTTCTGTATCATCAGCCCTGTCTGTTTCTCATGGCATGTGAGAGAAAGCATGGGCACAGAATAGAGCCGCTGGTGTTCTGTACAGACAATCAGAAATTCATAAGAGTAGTAGGAAATCAGCAGACTTACAGCAGACTGGCAATCCCAGAGCCCACCTACCACCACTGTGGTTAAGACTGAAACAACAGAGGGCAGATACCGAAAAAGTGACAAGAGCACATCTGCCTGTAAGACATGACCAGAAAGATAGGTTTTAGGTTTGTGGGAACAATGTTTACGTATTTATTTATTTATTTATTTATTTATTTATTTATTTATTTATTTATTTATTTATTTATTTTATTATAATTTAAATCAATTTGATATTGTAGGAATTAATTAAATAAAAATAAAATAAATGTAGTGCATGTATCAAAGAACTACATTTTAAATGATTGTTTTAAATGTGTGTTATAAATCCATGTGAAATTTTCTAAATGTATTTATATATTTTACTGAATATGTATTTTAAGCTATATTTTTAATATAATATTTTACAATTGTACAAACTTATAACACCTAATTTTTAAATAGTGTATTGTAATTTATATGGTGAATAAACACAATAGATGGTGAGAGAAAACATTATAATGATCAATCATCATCATGTACAAATTTCTTCAAATATTTACTTTTTTTTTTTTTTCTTTTTAGAAAGTCAGAATGTACCAAAAAAAGAGTCAGAATGTACGATAAGTCTATCATCGAGCTCTGGTTTAATGTGACTAAACTGATATATAATTCTACTAGCATTATGAAAGTGTGGTATGTAAACACTACGTTCTAAACAAAAGGCATAACTCATTTTAGACCTCCATGTTTTCCTGTGAAAATTTTCCTGTGATTATTTTCCAAATTCATAATTAATCGAGTTATCCAGACTGCTGTTAATGCGGTGCAGCGTTAGCTTCCTGTGAAGAATAAATCAGCACCCACTCGTGACTGATTGCCCACCGAGGTGTTTAATAAACAATAATTCAATTACAGATTTTTTTTTTTTAAATCCTGGAAAGACCTCTTTAATTAAACTTGCCTCAAGTCACGTAAAGGTTAGTGTGCAACCTGAAGCATAAAATAGTGACATGATTGTGCTGTGATATAGATGTTTTATTCACGTAGCATAAATATTCTTAATTCTACACTATGCTAATATCACATATAATATCACATGCCATCATATTCAATCAAATTTAAGATTGATTCAGGAAATGTAAGAATGAACTAGCTTTCTAGGCAATTACAGAATAATATTTAACTTATTGGTAACCAGCTTGCTAGCAAACTTTTATGCTAGTTTTAAGTATAAGTAGTTTAAAATAGTATAAGTAGTTTAAAATAGCTAGTGTTAGCATTAAAGACAAAAACAAATCAGAAATCCTGTCAGGTTACCTAGATTGCTATCAAACAAGGAAAGCAGATTGTATTACACATTAAATATTTAAGCTAAGCTTAGCTACTTTAGCTAATACTTGTCATATAGAGGAAACGTGGAAGTAAACAAAAAAAGGGCTCATAAGTTTGTGACCATCTGATGAACTTTAACATAAACTCCACCCCTGTACATTGTAGCATTTATTAACGTGCTACAATGCTTTCCATCCTGAAGCTAACTGAACGTCACTGAAACTTTGCATTCCATTAGCTGCTTTGTCGTGTTTCTAAATGTCAGCCTAGCATCAGCATTACTCCATCCTTTCATTACTCTCCCTTTTAAAACCTTTTGTGCTTCCACGCTAAGCGAGCTAATCTCAATTAAGCACTGTTTACCAGTGCGCCCTCAGCACTCCTTCAACAAGAGGTTCAGCATGCTAACCATTTACTCAATTCCCTCATGACAGTGATTTAAAAAACCCCATTTTTGCTTTAAGTAGACCTTTTTGTTCTATTTCCTTAACAGTGTAATGATGCATTATCAGTTAGCGATGTAGAAAAGCAATGAAAAACCGTGCTGTAAACACGGGTCAGCTGTGTTTACCTTTCAGTTAAAGAGATTCATTCAATTTAATCAAGTTGTGTTTAAGCATGATTCTCTTTACAGGTGATTTAACAGATAATTAGACAGACTTGTTTACATTTCCATGCCTCATTTTAACCTTGTTAGTTAGTAACTAAAAATAAAAATACAAAAATCTATATGACAGGATTTCTGAGAAGTTCCTTAAGAAACTGACTTGAGCTAAATTCTACACGAGCTACATCTACAGCTAGCCAACATGGGTGAATTCAGGAGAAGAGTTATATATAATCATAATAATGCAGGTTCAAAGCAGATTTAAGCTGGCTTGCTAACATGTGATAACACTAGCAATACAGTTAGATAGCATGAGCTAACCTGACAAAAGCTAATAATCTTTGCTGATAGCTAGCTAGCATGTGCTAACCTGACATTATTTCTGAAAAAAAAAAACTATTCCTTATTGCTTATATTCTTTAATGCTAACATTAGCTATACAGCGTAACAGCTTGGGATAACCTGAGAAAAGCTAGCTGTTATCTAGATAGCATGTGCTATCTAGCTAGTTGTTAGCTAGATAGCATGTGCTAGGATTTTTACCCTTATTGTTCATATCCTTTCATGCTAACCCTAGCAATACAGCTAGATAACGTAAGCTAACCTGACAGGATTTTTGAGGATTTTTTTTTCCGATTCCTTATTGTTTATTTTATTGAAGTCATATTTATAATTATTAGCTTGGTACAGCACTAAAATACAAGGAGGAGAACGATTTACCAATGCAAGTGGCCAGAAATTCTCCTGCTGCTTTTCTGAACTCTGAAAATGAAAATTCTCCACATTTATTCTCTTCATTCTTCATTACTGGATGCAGTTTGTCATGAATGCAACACATTACACAATATAATGACTTCTGCATTGTTTCGAATGTTCCAGAATTTGAGTAATAACACACAATAAAAGAAAAGAAAATAGAATAGAACTGAGATATCTTGGTTGGTATTTTCACAGGTTTTTAAAACTTGTGCCATTTTGCTCTTTAAATCTGCACTCGTGTTTGCCGAGCATCAAAGCAGATGAGTCAGAAGCCAAACTTTTTTTTTTTTTTTTTTTTTTTTCCCTGCAGGAATTTTATTTGTGCGATGATGGATTAGAGGTGGTTTGCGATTTTGCAATCCTATCTGGATTCTGGCCAGATTACCTCTTCACACACACACACACACACACACACACACACACACACACACACACACACACACACACACACACACACACAAACACACACACATACACACACACACACACACACACACACACACACACACACACACACACACACACACACACACACACACACACAGAACCCTCCCTCTGCAAGCTGATAGATTTTTCATGCATTTTATTCCTTTGATCGTCTAACATGGCTGAAGGGGCTTCTGGGTAAATAGGAGTCCGGACCCCTTTTTACCCTGATGTTATGTAGAAGGTCAAACGGATGAGATTGGAATTTTAAGCATTGAGCTGGAAAAGAAGGACAAGATATTAATTTTGAGGCCAGTCAATAATACTTAAGTGTGATGCGTGTGTTATTCTCAGCTGTCAGTGGATCATGATTATATGGTACAGTACAATATTTAATTTAAATAATTTATCGACAGATTCGTCCCAGAGAGATAAAGCCTGCCTTGGTCACATAAAGACAGGCAATAATCCCATAATTCTGACTAGGGGACGAGGGTCTCGTGGTTATAGTGCGTATCGGTGCTGGGAGGTCAGTCCTGCATTCAGTATATCATCCAGTTTTACAGTTTTATGGAAAAACAAATACAAAAGTATCCTGTGATTTGTGTGTAGCGTCATATCGACCGTGTAACATGCAAATGGAAATTATAACGTAATGACTTTTCACCAAACTTTATTCTAGTCTTCAAAACAGCCAGGAGCTTGACAGATGGAGCTTTTTAAAAAGCCAATAAGTATACAGTAAAAGTGTGTGTGTATGTGTGTGTGGTTGATTGTTTTCCCATAACAGCACATCCTGTGGTTTTTACTACTAACATTCCACAGCAATTTAACTTTAATGTGCATTATATTACATATTGTGGGGAGGGGGAGGGGGGGGGGTTGAATAAATAAGCATTCCTTAAGCCTGCTCCCTTTTTCTTCCGCAGTTCCAAATTTTTGCCTCTAAAACTTCTAACTTCTAAAACTACAGAGCTACCGTGAGCTAGGACTGTTATGATTTCACTTTCATGCACACTTTGCTATTAAATTTTGTTTTACACTTAACTTACATTAAAATAAAAAAGTTGCTTTCACCTCATTAATTGAGAGCATTGGGGCGTGTCTATAAAATGATTGACGAGAGGACTGTATGCAAATCCATACACAAAACACAATTTCTGGACCAGAGCACACCACTTTTTTCTTTTTTTTTTTGTCCTAATTAGTAATGAAATGAAAAACATTGTTTACATACCTTGTACATTTTTGCAATCCATATACATTTTTTGTTATGGAAAGCTAGTAAAACAAACTCCTTACTACTCTTGTTATAACAATTTTAAAAAGCCTGATACTTTCTCTTCTTTTTTCTTTTTAAATTAACACGACACATCTTGTCTGTGACTAAAGGTTACCGCTTTACCTCGGATCGTTCCAAAGCACTGACACCAGAGACTTCCATAAATGTTACATAAACGTTTATTTAAAAGAAAGCATCATTATTTTTACCTCATTTTCCATGATGTGAAACGTCTTGATGTGAAGAGTCTCTGTAAATGAGCTATCGCTTACAGAAACAAGCTGCACTGATGTCCAAGTTCCCATCCTGCCTCATATTTTCCACTCATTGAAATCGGTGCTAATTAAAGCCCAGTCTTCAAGAGTCAAGAAGCTTTTATTGTCATTACAACCATATATAGCTGTTGCAGTACACAGTGACATGAGACAACGTTTCTCCAGGATCAGGGTGCTACATAAAACAAAGACAGGGCTAGGACTTAGTAAGTAGTCTTAGCCATGTAAAGTGCAACTGTGCAACCTGGTGCAAACAGTGCAGGACAAGACAAAAAGAGACAGTGCAGGACAAAAGACAGTGCAGGACAAGACAGACAAGACAGTGCAGAACAAAAGACAGTGTAGACAAAAAGATACAAGACAATACAAAAAGTACAAAAAATACAATACACAAAAGACAATAAACAGTAAACAGAAACATCGCCAACCGACCAGTGTGTATACTGTGTGTGTATACTGTGTGTGTATACTGTGTGTGTATACTGTGTGTGTATACTGTGTGTGTATATACTGTGTGTATATACTGTGTGTGTATATTGTGTGTGTATACTGTGTGTATACTGTGTGTGTATACTGTGTGTGTATATACTGTGTGTGTATACTGTGTGTGTATACTGTGTGTGTATACTGTGTGTGTATATACTGTGTGTATATACTGTGTGTGTATATACTGTGTGTGTATATTGTGTGTGTATACTGTGTGTGTATACTGTGTGTGTATATACTGTGTGTATATACTGTGTGTGTATATTGTGTGTGTATACTGTGTGTGTATATACTGTGTGTGTATACTGTGTGTGTATACTGTGTGTGTATATACTGTGTGTATACTGTGTGTGTATACTGTGTGTGTATACTGTGTGTGTATATACTGTGTGTGTATACTGTGTGTGTATATACTGTGTGTATATACTGTGTGTGTATACTGTGTGTGTATACTGTGTGTATACTGTGTGTGTATACTGTGTGTATACTGTGTGTGTATACTGTGTGTGTATACTGTGTGTGTATATACTGTGTGTATACTGTGTGTATACTGTGTGTATACTGTGTGTGTATACTGTGTGTATACTGTGTGTGTATACTGTGTGTATACTGTGTGTGTATACTGTGTGTATACTGTGTGTGTATACTGTGTGTGTATACTGTGTGTGTATACTGTGTGTATATACTGTGTGTATATACTGTGTGTATACTGTGTGTGTATACTGTGTGTGTATACTGTGTGTATATACTGTGTGTGTATACTGTGTGTGTATACTGTGTGTATACTGTGTGTGTATACTGTGTGTGTATACTGTGTGAGTATACTGTGTGTGTATACTGTGTGTGTATACTGTGTGTATACTGTGTGTATATACTGTGTGTGTATACTGTGTGTGAATACTGTGTGTATACTGTGTGTGTATACTGTGTGTGAATACTGTGTGTATACTGTGTGTGTATACTGTGTGTGTATACTGTGTGTGTATACTGTGTGTATATAATGTGTGTGAATACTGTGTGTATACTGTGTGTATACTGTGTGTGTATACTGGGTGTGTATACTGTGTGTATATACTGTGTGTGTATACTGGGTGTGTATACTGTGTGTATATACTGTGTGTGTATACTGTGTGTGTGTACTGTGTGTGTATACTGTGTGTGTATACTGGGTGTGTATACTGGGTGTGTATACTGTGTGTATATACTGTGTGTGTATACTGGGTGTGTATACTGTGTGTATATACTGTGTGTGTATACTGTGTGTGTATACTGTGTGTGTATACTGTGTGTATACTGTGTGTGTATACTGTGTGTGAATACTGTGTGTGTATACTGTGTGTATACTGTGTGTGTATACTGTATGTGAATACTGTATGTATATACTGTGTGTGTATACTGTGTGTGTATACTGTGTGTGTATACTGTGTGTGTATACTGGGTGTGTATACTGTGTGTGTATACTGTGTGTATACTGGGTGTGTATACTGGGTGTGTATACTGTGTGTATATACTGTGTGTGTATACTGGGTGTGTATACTGTGTGTATATACTGTGTGTGTATACTGTGTGTGTATACTGTGTGTGTATACTGTGTGTATATACTGTGTGTGTATACTGTGTGTGTATACTCTGTGTGTATACTGTGTGTATATACTGTGTGTGTATACTGTGTGTGTATACTGTGTGTGTATACTGTGTGTATACTGTATGTGTATACTGTGTGTGTATACTGTGTGTGTATACTGTGTGTATATACTGTGTGTGTATAC
Organism: Tachysurus fulvidraco; assembly: GCF_022655615.1. NCBI lineage: Eukaryota > Metazoa > Chordata > Actinopteri > Siluriformes > Bagridae > Tachysurus > Tachysurus fulvidraco. The sequence continues at coordinate 4,859,167 of NC_062535.1, forward strand.
TGTGTGTGTATACTGTGTGTGTATACTGTGTGTGAATACTGTGTGTATACTGTGTGTATATAATGTGTGTGTATACTGTGTGTATATACTGTGTGTGAATACTGTGTGTATACTGTGTGTATACTGTGTGTGTATACTGTGTGTGTATACTGTGTGTGTATACTGTATGGGAATACTGTATGTGAATACTGTGTGTGTATACTGTGTGTGAATACTGTGTGTATACTGTGTGTGTATACTGTGTGTATATACTGTGTGTGAATACTGTGTGTATACTGTGTGTGTATACTGTGTGTATATACTGTGTGTGTATACTGTGTGTGTATACTGTGTGTATATACTGTGTGTGAATACTGTGTGTATACTGTGTGTATATAATGTGTGTGTATACTGTGTGTATATACTGTGTGTTAATACTGTGTATATACTGTGTGTGAATACTGTGTGTATACTGTGTGTGTATACTGTGTGTATATACTGTGTGTGAATACTGTGTGTGTATACTGTGTGTATATACTGTGTGTTAATACTGTGTGTATACTGTGTGTATACTGTGTGTGTATACTGGGTGTGTATACTGTGTGTATATACTGTGTGTGTATACTGTGTGTATATACTGTGTGTGTATACTGGGTGTGTATACTGTGTGTATATACTGTGTGTGTATACTGTGTGTGTATACTGGGTGTGTATACTGTGTGTATATACTGTGTGTGTATACTGGGTGTGTATACTGTGTGTATATACTGTGTGTGTATACTGTGTGTGTGTACTGTGTGTGTATACTGTGTGTATATACTGTGTGTGTATACTGTGTGTATACTGTGTGTGTATACTGTATGTGAATACTGTGTGTGTATACTGTGTGTGTATACTGTGTGTGTATACTGTATGTGAATACTGTATGTGAATACTGTATGTGTATACTGTGTGTGTATACTGTATGTGAATACTGTATGTGAATACTGTGTGTGTATACTGTGTGTATACTGTGTGTGTATACTGTGTGTGAATACTGTGTGTATACTGTGTGTGTATACTGTGTGTGTATACTGTGTGTATATAATGTGTGTATACTGTGTGTATATAATGTGTGTGAATACTGTGTGTATACTGTGTGTATACTGTGTGTGTATACTGGGTGTGTATACTGTGTGTATATACTGGGTGTGTATACTGGGTGTGTATACTGTGTGTGTATACTGTGTGTGTGTACTGTGTGTGTATACTGTGTGTATATACTGTGTGTATATACTGTGTGTGTATACTGAGTGTGTATACTGTGTGTATACTGTGTGTGTATACTGTGTGTGTGTACTGTGTGTGTATACTGTATGTGAATACTGTGTGTATATACTGTATGTGCATACTGTGTGTGTATACTGTGTGTGTATACTGTGTGTGTATACTGTATGTGAATACTGTGTGTGTATACTGTGTGTGTATACTGTGTGTATACTGTGTGTGTATACTGTGTGTGTATACTGTGTGTATATACTGTGTGTATATACTGTGTGTATATACTGTGTGTGAATACTGTATGTTCAAGCAATATTTCGTGCCGTAACATTAGAATGAACACAGTTTCTTAGCAGCAGGTCCTTGGGATAATATATAGAATTGTGCAAAAAACAGCAAATGACTGAAATATTGTATGGTATGTGTGTAATTCCTGAGATATTGTACAATATGTGCAAAAACAGCTGAAATGTTGGCCGGTATGTGCAAAAACTGTATTGTTTAGTAAACCGGAGCGTCTCCATATTGTTACCACTTTGCTTGACTTGAGGCATAAAATCATCGCTCTGTTCCGCTATTCATTCGATCGTGTGTAAAAATAAATGTAATTATCTGTAAAAATTGTGTGTAAAATGAATTACATTTACTCACTCGCTTTCAGTAACCGAGTTATCCTGGTCAGGGTTATGGCAGATCCATTGCCTGAAAACCACCACCACCCCCATACACACAGACACAGACACACACACACACACACACACACACACACACACACACACACACACACACACACACACACACACACACACACACACACACACACACACACACACACACACACCTTCACACCAAGTGTGGCAATTTACAGTGGGAGGAATCCTCAGCTCATGAGCAAACCAGAGACCTTGGGGTTTCGAGGCAGCAATGCTATGAATATTTAAATATTTAAACCATGTGTAAAAATTACAGATGTGAAAATAAGCTGTAAACTTAAAATAAACTGTAAGCGTGGAGAATTCTATAAAAGTATTCAAATGCTCAGTACATGTAAGATATGTGTGGAGACACAATTCATAACAGATACATAAAGTAAATCAACTTAATAATGTTCATGTTTGCTCACGCACTGTTTCGTGACCCTGTCATTTACAAACAATGTCCTTTTAACCTACGCCAGCGGTCCTAAAAGCGGATCTAAGGAATACGAGGGAGGAACAAATAAGAGCCATAGTATAAATTATCTCATTTATGTGTATTTGAAGAGAGATTGTGAGATTGAGGAGAAGCGACGGGGTCACAGGCGTGATTGAAGCTTGAAGGAGCGATTGTATCCAGTCTGCGCTGATGAGGGTGAAGGGTCCTGTTCAAGGGCCCTGGAGTGATTCTCTAGAATACTGACTCCTTACACAATGGGTTATAACCTTCATCTGCTCATCTACTATTTATAGAAACATAATACTGGAGTGGATCTAAAATATGCATTCTGTATCTCCTGCATATTTTTGAATGCAATAAATAACCAGCTATAGAAAATCTTCTCATCTAGTGTCTAGTGGGTGGAGCCTAATGAAATCTGATAGGGATTATTACAAGGGACTTTTTCAGACTTTGAGACCATTGCTCCTGACCGATCTGGTGTACAGTAAATCACTTTGGTTTGTCAGGCTCCTTGCTTTGGTACAGTAGTATGCTTAGTATCACTGTTCGGCTTGAAGGCTCAGCAAGACTTTTTCCAGGAAACCTCCCCTCCCCCAACAATATGATGCTGCCAATCTCATCACTGTTCCTGGCGATTATCCAGTACGTGAAGGGGACGCCAATACTTTCTGCACAACAAAACACAGATGTGGAAATAGAGCTGAGCGCAGCACCTGTGGGAAGAGCCTCTGAGTGCACCTACATCACACGTCAAGCTAAAGTTGTGTTAAAAAAATGATTTATAACAATGACGTACATTGTTATAAAATTGTTTAGAATATTTTTTTCTTTCAATCGGTAGGAAAAAAAGACAATGTTACATTGACAAATAAGACAAATTTAGGGACATGAATCAATAAAGGAGAATCAAACAAATCTAAAACCAAATTAAACAATCAGTAGTAAACAATCTACCCATGCAACTGAGTCAATAATAAGCTCTAACAAAATACTCATTATTAACAAATTACCAACAAACTGTAAACAAGCTATTAACAAAAACAAACATGTCATAAAATATTGACTTATAATAGAAATACTTAAATAGTCCTAAAATAGTAATAACATGGTAATAGCATAGTAATTATACAGTTATCACATAGTAATGCAAGCAATGTAGATTTGTTTTTGTCAGAGAATTTGTTAATATTATTATTAATACTAGCTTTGTGCTATGAATGATAAACGACAGACAGAAAGTTCAATTCAATTCATTTCAATTGTCACAAAGAAGATTTACAGAGATATATAAATGTGTGTGTGTGTATATATATGCGTCATCTGGCATCGAGGCAGGATACACCCTGGACGGAGTGCCAACCCATCACAGGGCACACACACACTCTCTTTCACTCACACACTACGGACAATTTTCCAGAGATGCCAATCAACCTACCATGCATGTCTTTGGACCGGGGCAGGAAACCGGAGTACCCGGAGGAAACCCCCGAGGCACGGGGAGAACATGCAAACTCCACACACACAAGGCGGAGGCGGGAATCGAACCCCCAACCATATATATAGCAGCACAGGAGAAAATAAACAAACAAACAAACAAACAAACAAATAAATAAATAAACAAATAAAGTAGGGTTTTTTTTAGGTTTTTTTGTGTATTTTTCAATTAGAATTTTTTGTTGCACAGAAAAACAAAATAAATAAAAATACAATTGATAGGAATATATACAAATATATTCTAACTAACATTCTGAACTTATGCTCGTGTCTGGTAAAATTTTTGCAGAACAAATCAATATCTCTTCTCTCTTTATTCTTTTCTCTTTTTTCCTCTATAATCTAACAGAAAGGCACTTTTGTCCATTAGTGGACTTTCGAAGTTAACGGTCTCTTCAGGCTAACAATAACGGCTGCAATTTTACATTTTATAGCGGCGCTAACTCTGCGCAGCATCGCTTTCGGATATCCTTTCTGTGATTGGATTTGTCAAACCCGAGCGTGTGATTTAAGACTGATGGGAAATAATTAACGTTGAGTGGCAAATCCTTTCGCCAAGGTCACATCCAGCTAAACACGAGGGAACAGTGCTAATGGCTAATTGAATATGAGTGGTGAAGCAGTTAAAGTTTTGCTTGGCACCCGAAATCCAGTGTGTGTATATGTGTGTGTGTGTGTGTGTGTGTGTGTGTGTGTGTGTGTGTGTGTGAGAGAGAGAGAGAGAGAGAGAGAGAGAGAGAGAGAGAGAGAGAGAGAGAGAGAGAGAGAGAATTTGAAGGTATTGATGTGACATGCAAAACCAAACTTACATCAGCTACATTTGGGGAAAATGGGACACAGATTAAAAAATGTTGGTTTTTTTTTTCTTCTTCTTTTTTTCCCCGGCTTTTTTTATTTATTATTCAACCGATACTTGTAAATTTTTAATCTTTCAGAACAGAATTTAGGACAGAGCTCAGTGTGAGAGAATATTTACAGCTCAAACTGTGATAATCTTCCCAATCATTAAGGTTAACGCGACAGGGACGGAGTCTATGCTTAAGGGACTAACAGTAGACGTTAAGATGACGTGTTTTTTAGTGAAAATCTGACACTGTGGATATTGTTTTGAACCCTTTGGACTACTTTTGCTCACCTTGTGGCAAAAATGTTCCGTCTTTCTGCTTGTTTTATTCCCTGAAGAAAGCAACACTGGATTGAGTAATTATGAATGGATTTAGGACAAAACTCAGTGTGCGAGATGCAGCGGCGTGTCGTTACCCAGTTTACTGTTCAGTACGACAGGCTGCACAGAGCTGACTCTGTAAATAGAGACTCAAATGTAATAATAACAGATACCAGGACAAAAAAATCTACTCACCCCTGATAAAATGGAAGGTGAAACCAGGTGAAATCAGGTTAGAAGATTTTCCAAGCTTGACGTAAATTTAGAACAGGATTAAGTGAAAAACAGTCAAGGTAAAAAGTTAAGTAGAAGCGTGCAGACTGAAAGAAGCAGCTGAGAAAGGAAATAAAATCAAAAGCTGCTTTCACAAAGTAAGAGATAAATGATGGGCACATTTCCAAACATATGCTAGACACACTAGATTCTTTTTTTTCCCCTAACAATTTTCTGATTTTTTTTTTCAAATTTTGTTTATTTTTTTATACGATAAATACTTTTAAAATCAATTAGTCACTTTATTAGTTCATTAAATGATTACTTCATTTATTTATTTATTTATTTATTTATTTATTTATTTATTTATTTATTTGTTTGTTTGTTTATATTATTTTTTTTTTTTCCTAGAAATGCGTAGAACTGAGAATTCTCAAGTGGTTTTCCTGTGAGATTGTACACTCTTTATTTCCTCCCCTAATACCTCATGGGTAAATCTCCTTCAAACGCACACACACACACACACACACACACACACACACACACACACACACAGGAAACAGATGGAATTTGCTGACAATAGCTCTGTGATCGAGCAGCTGTGTTCCTGTGTATACAAGCAAGTAATGAATAATCAGGGCCTCGTCTCCAACCGGCTCCCATTAATACCGAAGTGTTCTAATTAGCCCTCCAAACTGCTCGGCTCCCATCGGTCGACTCAATTTCACCTGATTTTTTACTTTTCCAGCCTTTCAGTGGGACCGAGACGAGAGCTTTTTTGTAATGCTGAAATATTCATTGCTTTCCCAGTATGTGGTGTCGTCTTATTCCTACAAAAGGTTTCCGTCCTGTTAGAGAGCTTCAATGTTTAGTAACTATCTAAAAACTCCCCAAAAAGCCATTTTTACTTTGTGTGTATGACAACATGAACCTTATTTGTTCATACCCACCGATTAGGGAAAGTTTCCATGCATCAAGTTGACTGTCTAAGATGTTAATTGAACTTAAAAAGCTTCTGATTGGCTGATTGTCATAATTAAGTTATACATGTACTGTAATGAGGCATCGTGAGGCTGAGGATCCATTTGCAGTTTTTATTGTACACTCTCAAAATAACAACAGGCAAGGTCAAACAACAGCCGACACGACAAAGTAGTGACAATTGACAATACAAATATCCAACAAATTATCACCAAGTCTAACAAGCACCTTCCCAACTATGACGCATGGGATTGGCAGCATCATATTGTCGGGGGGGAGGGGAGGTGTCCTGAAAAAGCTCGCGTTAGCATTTCAGTTTAAACTCTCTCGCCACTGAGCCTTCAAGCCGCATAGTGATACTAAGCATACTACCAAAGCAAGGAGCCGAACAAACCTGAGTGAGTTACACCAGTTCTGTCAGAAGCAATGGGCTCAAATGATGAAAATTTCCCTTGCAATCATCCCTACCAGATTTTATTAGTCCCCGCCCACTAGACCGCCGCATTTCAAGGTGGAAAACATGACGTGATGTAGATGAGCTTTAATGTGTAAATATTCTACTTTGCACATTTATTAATTTATTAAATGAACATTTTGAACGTTAATAACATGCACATATAAATGTATTGTTTATTCTGCATATGCAAATTAGAACAGCGAAGTGTATGTGTCTTTAAGACATCATTAAAGTGTGAATGGGTGTGGGTTGATGTATTCATATGCAAATGAGAGATGGTAAGCAAGAATGTCTTTTGGAGCTGGATTTGATTTGTATATATGCAAATTAAAGCAGCTGAGTGGGTGTGTCCTTAGGACCGTATTTGGGAATGTGGGTGTTCCATTTATACTGCGATGTATAAATGGAACGATGATGATATGAGAGCTGCTGAGTGGGTGTGTCCTTGTGTCCTTTTTAGCATGCATATGTAAATGAGAGCAGATCAGTGGGTGTCTTTAAGACTTTTAATGGGGTGTGGGTGTGGCTTTTAGTCCTCATTTGCAAATTATAGCAGCTGAGTGGATGTGTCTTTAGGACCGTACTTGGAAATATGGGTGTGTCTTTTATTCTGCATATGCAATTGAGATTCTGCTGAGTGGGCGTGTCTTTTGGATTCTAAATTGGAATACGGGCATGCCTTTAAATCTGCATATGCAAAAAAAGGTCTTTATGCAAATGAGTGGCTGTGTATTTAAGATTCAAATGAGAGCTTCTAGTTAAAAAAAAACCTTCAACAATATCCTAAGGTGTTACGTTTAATGGAAAACCCCTTACTGTGTCGAAGAATTATTGAAGGTTCTGGGGTTTGAGACGTTCACACAAGAGCCCGGCGTGAACCGTGCATCAGGAAGAAAAGATTGTTAAGTCTCAGGACGGAGCAGCTGCACGTCTAATTATTCTGTTTGTGAAAAACTCCACAGTGACACAGGAGTTAGATATCAGCTGCTGTGTGTGTGTGTGTGTGTGTGTGTGTGTGTGTGTGTGTGTGTGTGTGTGTGTGTGTGTGTGTGTGAACAGGTGTTGGATGCATCAGGAATGTCACTGCCATTTTACCATCTGCATATTCATGGCCACGCACACACACACACACACACACACACACACACACACACACACACACACACACACACACACACACACACACACACACACATGTCCACACCTCCTACTTAATCTCCTTTCAAGGGAAGCGACACCTTTAGAGTTTGATGGAACAACTGTTTGGAGCAAAATCCACTAAATCCACCGTCACCCTGTTTTTTTTTTTTATTAAACTGGAGTAAAATCTATTATTTATTACATTTATTAGAAAATAAATATTTCAAAAAAATGAAATAATATATTTTTTGTTACTTCTTTTAACCCTTCTGTCTTCTTTCCTTGTTTTCTCAATTTATTTTCTTTCTTTCTTTCTTTTCCCTCTCTCACCGTTCCTCTTGTTTTTAAATTTTGTTTCCTCTCATTATTATTATTATTATTATTATTATTATTATTATTATTATTATTATTATTATTATTATTATTATCCATCCATCTTATTATTCTTATTATTATTATTATTATTATTATTATTATTATTATTATTATTATTATTATTATTATTATTATTATTATTATTGTACAATTTTTCTTCCTTGTGATGTTTTGTTTTCCCACTTTTCTTTTTCTTACTTTATATTTTATTTTTTATTTTCCACAGAATTTCTCTGTTTTCATTTATCTTTTTTTTTACTAATTACTTTGCCATGTTCTTTCTTTCTTTCTTTCTTTCTTTCTTTCTTTCTTTCTTTCTTTCTTTCTTTCTTTCTTTCTTTCCACATTCATAGATGGTGTAAAATCCTTTTCCCTCACATCACCCCTCTCACATTTGTTGCTGCATTTCATTCATTTGTCTTTGTCTCCTTATATCATGTAATTTTCTGACCTTTTTTCCTGAACTTGCGTCTCCTAGCGTGTGAGTTCTTCACCCGAAATGCTAATTGACATTCAACCATCCTGACCTTCCTTTTTAACATCCTGTGTAAAATCGTGTGATTAGCATTAATTAGCATTAATTAGCATCACGCAGACAATTGTATGTGTGTGTTATTTTTTTATATAATTAACAGACTTTGTTGTGCATAACTAGCTGTGCTGCTGATGCTAGTGCACTAAGAGATAGCAACGAGATTACAGACTACATTTAAAGGCAAAATATCAAGCTCTTGCCAAGATATTGCATCATTTCCTGTCTACAGCAGAACCTCAACTTCTTTTGTTTGTTAAATAATGCTAACTAACCAAGAAAAGCCCAAACTTCCTGATTAACCATCAAATTCCTGAATCATATGTAATTGTCCTCTTCATGTCACTTACTTTGGGATTCCAGTTATATATAAAAGGCGTTTCAGAAAAAATACATCTTGCTATGAAACATTACAGATAATCCATCCTGTTTAGCAAAAATTTACTAGAAACAAACAAGTCTATTCTGGTATCATGTATCAACATTTGTCAAATTTGTTGAGACAAAATTTGTAGGAGAAGAAATAAAAAACACAAAGAAAATGGAATCATATATATGCAATATTTCATTGCTGACACCTATATGGAAGAAGAAAAAAGAAGAAAAAGAAAAAAACTTTAGGGACAATTTCAATAGGGTGCCTATGTACCTTCGGTGCTTGGCTTCCAAAAAAAAAATAAAATAAAATAAACATTTCAGTCTAATCACAGACCATCTTTTGGGATAGCATTCTGATGATGTTGTGTTTTATCCACAAATCCACCAGTGTGCCATTAGCATTAAAAATTGCTTTAAAGACACACGGGGAAGAAAATAAATCAAAAATATAATGGGACTAAGAATGGAACCTAGCGGCACACCACATTTATGGGACTAAGAATGGAACCTAGAGGCACACCACATTTATTTCCTATTAGACAAATGAAATAAAAAAACAGTTAACAACAATCTCTGAAATGTCAAATGGACTAATCGAATCAATCAGAATGCCATGATCAATAGTATCAAAGGTCAAACAATATCTGGGTAAAGACCTCAGCCGTGTCAGCGTGTGAGAAAATGTCAATCGGTGATACTCACAGTCTTGGGTTTTTTTACAACGGAAAAAAAAGATGTCATGTTACTGTTCTCATCTAACATGGAGATGATTTTCTGAAGGGCTTATCTTTAAAATAAATTCTTCCTTGGTCATGTTCTTATAAACTGAAAGATAAAGCATGGCTGCGAGGAAAGGCTGCATGCTGAGCCAAATTCCCAAATGTTTCATTTATTTCAAAAAGATTTAGAAGGCAAATTTGATATTTTTTAGTCAGCACTGCTTTTTTTCAGTCAGTCAGAATTCGTTATATCTTGCCAGGTGCAAAAATGAAGGCGTATGAGCTCCTGTCACCTTCCTGATAAAGTGTGAGATTAGCGCTGTCGCTAAGCTACGGTAGCTATTTTCAGCTCTGGGTCGAGGTCTTAGCCTGTCAAGAAAATTAGGTCCAAATGTCCTAACTGCATGGCTCCAGCTGCACCGCATTCTCAGAAAAAAAAAATTGTTTCCTTTGGTTCGCTGATGGGACCTTCAAATTCAGACTCGGGGAAGGGGGCGTGCCCTAAATTCGGAAGGTGGAATTACTTACTGATATAGAAAGCAATATAGATATTAATTAAGTATTTAAGTATTTATTTATTTATTTTTCAACAAACGTTTTATTGTTGGTTGTTGTCCCCTCTTATTTCCTACTAGATCACAATTAGTAAAGTGTTCACCATTCATTCATTCATTCATTTTCTACCGCTTATCTGAACTATTTTCGGGTCACGGGTTGGCCTGGACGGAGTGCCAACCCATCGCAGGGCACACACACACACACACACACACACACACACTCTCATTCACTCACACACTACGGACAATTTTCCAGAGATGCCAATCAACCTACCATGCATGTCTTTGGACCGGGGGAGGAAACCGGAGTACCCGGAGGAAACCCCCGATGCACGGGGAGAACATGCAAACTCCACACACACATGGTGGAGTCGGGAATCGAACCCCCAACCCTGGAGGTGTGAGGCGAACGTGCTAACCAGTGTTCACCATAATATACAGTTGTATATTAGTGATTTCAACTTTTTTCCCTTTTTATGTTACTTAAAAAAGATATTGGTACTGCACATTAATCATTATTCAAGTTTTATTAATAAATCATTGATTATTTCTTTGGGAATTGAGATCAAAAACAGAATTAAGCTTAAAAAAATTAAGGTGATAATAAGTTGGCTAAAAATAAGATAAAAAAATCCAAAGCTCTAAAATACACAATTCAATAAACAATTGTTTACAATATTATTCTTTCTAAAATTTTTTAAATCAATTAATTTGTGTTTGTAATATTTTATGAAAACTTATTAGACAATAAAACAATATTAGACATATGATGAAGCAAGTAAATTCACTTTTTTTTAGTTAAGGTTAGATTGAGAGGTGAGGTTAAGGTATAGGGTGTGATTCTGGGAATGTAAAGGATGTAAATCTCTAACACTTACAGCTTTCACTAGAACTTTTTTTTATTGAATGTCACCATGTCCTGATTCCTTCTCTATTTTCCTTCAGTCTGATTCGATCTGATCATCGTGCCATAGCATGGTCAGATTTGCTTCTGTAGAAGCTGATAAAAATGTCATCTTGCTCTTTACCACCAATTTAGCGTTGCGAGTGAGGAGAGTTTGTACACGAGACACGATCAATACAATGTCATGCTGCTTTAGAGCATTACATTCTGGTGTAGAACAGAAAATTGTGATATCTTTTGTGTGGTTCATGGCAACCTGTTTGCTCAAGGAATTTTCTTGACTCCTTTTAGTGTAGTGTAATTCTACGTTATTTACTTTATTTGTAAAGAAATAGAAACTATTGAACAATGTATATATTAACAGTCAATGCTAGCTAATTGTTTTTAAGCTAGAACTTGACTGTGTCACTGTAACTATGTCTTGCTTAACAGCAAGCTAACACAAGTTATTACTTCAGTGTTTCACGCTAACTGTCTTACTTTTAGCTAGCTAGTAATTTATGCTAACACTAGCAAGCTACCTTGTGTAAAAACAAGGCATTAAAATCTACCTCGGTTTATTCCTCTTTAATGCTTAAAGAAATCATTTGAGTTATTTCACTCTATCATGAGTGTTTTTTAAATAATAGAAGCTAACTTTTTCATAACAATTACTAATCTCCTATAAGGAATTCTTACTGTAGCTGTAGTTAATATGCTATTCTGTTCGGTTTAGCTAGCATATAGCATGGAGAGCACCTTGAGGTAACACCAACTGCTAGCATTATTTGGGGAAAAATTAAGCAAAATGCTAACTAGTGCAAACAAAATTAGTAAACTAGTTAATGCACACTGCTAATATCAGATGGCTGACTATGCACAACATTAACATCCTATAATCTTCGAGATTAAGTTTACAGATTGAGCCCCAAATTATTCAAATATATTATAAAAGGTAAGGCTTCACAGTATTTGGCTTAGTAGCTTATTTTGTTTGCTGAACTCATCAAGGCTTTGCTCTCCTCTGAAGCGATTACTCTTAATTAATTCAGTCCATTTCTCTCTGCTTGGCCTAATCTAAATGGACATCGTCCTTAGGTGGAGAGAAATTTCCTGAGACAAGCTGCCAATAGCTGGCAGCACCACTCTGACATGTTGACCAACTGCGCGCCTCACAGTTCCACTCGGTATGCAGCCATAATTGGACACGTTATTGGCGACTGGAATTAGTCACGACATTATTGAGATCTCTGAAGGTTCAAGGCATGAGGAACATTGTCTGATCTGCAGAAAGAAAAAGGTCAAATTACAGTACAGTTTGTACGATGCTGTACACTCAGCTTCCTTTCTACAGCAATATAGCTGCACTACCGCACTACTACAGTTTACTACAGCACTACAACAACACTACTCAATTCAAATTCAATTTATTTCTATTGCGATTTTAACAATTTTAAGAAGTCGTGGCCTAATGGTTAGAGAGTTTTACTCCTAACCCTAAGGGTGTGGGTTCGAGTCTCGGGCCGGCAATCCCACGACTGAGGTGCCCTTGAGCAAGGCACCGAACACCATGGCACTATATATCTATCCCTATCCCTAATGAGCAAGCTGGAGGAAAAATTCCCTGAGATGACTTGAGTAAGAAACCATGAGAGGAACCAGACTCAGAAGGGAACCCATCCTCATTTGGGTGACACTGGACAGTAAATAATGTAAATATAAATAATGTCCTTTCTACAACAGTTTATAATAGTGCAACCCGAGAGTTCCTGAGGAACTAATGGGTCATCGTAAACTCTGAGTCCGGCACAGACCCAACAAGTAGGTCCGTAAAAAGAAGTGATCAGACTAGGAACTCAGAACACTGGAAGCTCACGAGTGGCATATACCTGTATATACCCTGAGAGAGAGAGAAAGAGAGAGAGAGAGAGAGAGAGAGAGAGAGAGAGAGAGAGAGAGAGAGAGAGAGAGAGAGAGAGGAGAAAATTGTTAGGTATGATTGTAATCAGGTGATGGACAATGTAAATGATGTGCAAAGTGCAGACAGGGACTCTGTCAAGACTTGCTATGACCGCATAACTGAAATCTAGAGCCAGAAGGTGACACAGACATGAGGGCTTCCTGGGACGTAAAGCGTCCCACCACTCCGTAGTCTGCAAACCTGAGCGACTTGCAAGGATGGTGCAAGAATCCAGACATCCTAGTTCACCAAACACTCTATGCCCATGAACCCTCCAGATCTGCTCCTTTATCTAAGAAAAGATATTCATAAAAAAGCTAGACTAAACAACTGTGTTTTTAGCCTGGACTTAAACACTAATTGGAAGTCTGTTTCATAACTGTGGGGCTCTGTGAGAAAAAGCTTTTGTACTTTAGCACTACTACAGTTTTACTATACAGCAGTACTACAGTTTTACTATACAACAGTACTACAGTTTTACTATACAACAGTACTACAGTTTTACTATACAACAGTACTACAGTTTTACTATACAACAGTACTACAGTTTTACTATACAGCAGTACTACAGTTTTACTATACAGCAGTACTACAGTTTTACTATACAACAGTACTACAGTTTTACTATACAACAGTACTACAGTTTTACTATACAACAGTACTACAGTTTTACTATACAGCAGTACTACAGTTTTACTATACAACAGTACTACACCACTTTATTAATGAACATATTTTCAAAAATGCTCTTAATTTGGAAAGGAGATATTTTCTATACACACTGTTAAAGTACACATAGACTTAATAATTGATTGGGTAGATGGATATATTTCCAGAAACATCTTTCTCTTGTGAGCTCTGTTTGTGTGCACAAAAAAAAAACTATGTTTGTGTTAATAGAGATATTTTCAAGAACTCTTAGTGTGAACAGAAATATTTTCAAAAAAACAATGTTCCTGTGCCTGAAAATATTTTGAACACACTATCTGTCTAGATGGAGATATTTTTCAAAGAGGTTATTCCTGTGGTGGAAAGAAATATTTCCCCACCAAAAAAAAAAAAAAAGAGAGACATGTTTTGAAACCCGGAGAGTTAAAACAAAATGTTCACGTACATCAGATTAAAACGGGGGCATTTCGACGTCTTCTACTTTACAGTGTAAGAATTCAATTCAATTCAAGAATTCAATTCAATTCGCTTTTTACAATGGGCTTCGTCTCAAAGCAGCTTTACAGAACATAAACATAGAACAGAAGCTAAACATGAGGAGAAAAAAGAATTAATATAGTAAAAATTAAGATATATATAGTTCACAGTGTGTATGTATGTATGTATGTATGTATGTATGTATGTATGTATGTATGTATTATGAAGAGTACATTAGCAGACATACAGTATATGTAGAGATTTTACACACAATACACAGGAAGTGATGTTTGATAATTGTACAGAAGTCAAGATTAAAAAGTTTTGATCTTTTGGGAAACTTTTTCAGGACTTCTGCGAGCTTGAAAAACTGAGACGTTCATTAATTATGCTGATGAAATTTGCGAGTCGATCATTTTGAAACGTGATTAACCGCAGGAGGAGGTGACGACCCGCCGTCTTCCGCGGTAGGAATCCCTGTGCTGATCGAGCTCGTGCTCCGCATCTGCCACGCGATGACTCATTTTCTTAATGGGACGACTGCGTGGATCGCTGCCGCGCGCCGTCGCACTGCGGAGCAACTGAAATGGAATAATGTTTCATCTCCAGAGATCTGAACACAGTGAACATCCTGTTCATGTGCGAAACATGCCGTTGTTTTTGCACCAGATGTCTCGGTGGAAGCAACAGACTTGTTTCATTCCCTTTCACTTTAACATCCTTCAGTGAAATGAACAGCAGTTTGAAACAGCACCTCAAAGGAAGCACCTTACACACACACACACACACACACACACACACACACACACACACACACACACACACACACACACAGAGTATATAGGGGAATACAATTATTAAAAAGAAATCAAATACTCACTTCAAATTACAAATGCAATTTAAAAAAATATATATATTTAATTGAAACGAAACACTTTTTTTTAAGAATCTTAAAAAAAAAAACATTTCTTTGTTTGCTTGTTTACTCAGTTTTCATACCATGAATCTGAATTTTGGGGGAAATTACTTAATAAGAAAAATACTACTACTACTACTAATGAGAATAATAGACCATATGGAGTCTGTGGCAGTGGATCACATGTTACCCAGAATGCACTACAATATATACTGTATATATATATATATATATATATATATATATATATATATATATATATATATATATATATATATATATATATATATATACATATATATATATTCTTTGACATTCAGATATATACATAGTTATTTATATCATTCTAATAAAAAGAAGGATTACATATAAAAGATTTACACATACATTAACTAATATCGACAAATATATTTTGACATGGTCTTATGTCAATTCTGACCTATGTCAATTCTGACCTAGGCAGTCTTTATGACAACTGTTGCAATAAGCCTGTATAATTGTAGTGAGTGCTATGACAGTATCCTAGATATTTATAATACTCTTATAAAGAGACACAAAATTCATAGGCGAAAAAACAATACGTAAACAGGAATACTATACATTGTCGTGACAGGTAATAACACTCATATGTCACATTTATCAAAGGACAATGATACATTTTGAGTACCATGTCTTTGTCATAGATCTTAAAACTATCTTAATATATAGAAAATAAAAATTAAAAAAGCATTAATTCTATAGTGTAAAAACATGTAACAACTACCATATGTCAAGTTCACTGTAAGTTGTCGCAACAACCTTATGTAGGCTAATTTTGCTTTTGTCATACAGTAGGTCACATTTAAAAAAGCAGACTTTATTACAACTACCACCTGTTACATTATGCCTTTATAAATGTTTGGAGTGCCATAAGCTTGTCATTAGATATTCATAACAGTTTTATTAAAAGAAGAACAATGAAATTCATAATCCAAACAACACACTTCAGGTCGTGTCACTTCATTGTCAAGTGTGATGACATCATAAGGATATTCTATATTTAAATGGTTATGTAACTTTATGTCTATTGTCATGAAAGTCTATAGTTTGTTTTTTTTTTTTTTTTTTTTTTTTACTAAGCCCTTAGATACTATGTCCGTGTTAGAGTTTTTAAAATAAGCAAACTTTTGTCTTGGTCTGTTCAAACATTACCTCACATAATCTCGTTTCCAATTTAGATAGTCATCTCATTCAGCCGTAATTACAGTGAATCCAATTAAGGAAGAAATTGCGTCGGGGAAGTGCCTCGAGTTGATGAAACAATAATCACCTTCTGCTCCTTAGATAACCTTCTTTTTTTTTTTACTTTTTGAAACCCTGCGTTCCCTGACCATCTGCGTGCCACCGCTTTATCTCCAGAGAACGCGAAGCTGGAAGCAGTCTGGATTATGTAACACGTGCTGAAAAAAAAAAACCTCCACTGAGTGTCAAAGCAAGTGGTATGTCTTAACATTCAACACCAACGCACAAGTGTGTTCACCCTCTCAGCAGGAACCCTCGGCTCATGCATACAAGACAGTGACACGCTTCAGTCCTGTGGTTGGTCTGTATCCCTGAGTGATGGGCAGCAGGTTCCGCGTGTGATTTGATTTTATAGTAAATACACTGACTTAAACAAGCTGACTGTCACTTCCTATTTGCCTGGTTCTCCGTCTCTGTGTCGTCAGTCAACCTCATGTTTCATTTCCACCTCTACGCTTCTGAGAAACAAATACAGCTCAATTTGATTACAGTGCTCCAACCTGACTCCATCGGTCCTCTCTATTATTGGGCCAGTACACTGAGCTCTGATTGGCTGAGAGCTCAGGGACAATAACTCATAACTCAGGACAAGTGTAATGAGTGAGTCAATAGCAGGCGGGGTTTTGAGACAGAAACACTGTGGGGTCAAGAGCACAACTGTCAATCAAATACACAATAATGGATTCTTCCCCATGTGTCTCACTTTATGTCTGTCTGCATGTCTCTACTTCTCTCTTTCACTCCAATGTCTGTTTTTCAATCCGACTATCAGCCTGTCTTATCTCACAACCTCGTCTGCATGTCTGTCTCTCTCTCTCTCTCTCTCTCTCTCTCTCTCTCTCTCTCTCTCTCTCTCTCTCTCTCTCTCTCTTGCTTCCTCAATGTACTTGCATGGCTCTCTGTATGTCTGTCTGTCTGTCTGTCTGTCTGTCTGTCTGTCTCTCTCTCTCTTCTTTACTTTACCTGTCCATCTTCCAGTTTTTCTATCTATCTATCTATCTATCTATCTATCTATCTATCTATCTATCTATCTATCTATCTATCTATCTATCTATCTATCTATCTAGTCATTTATAACTATACTCAGATAGATACTGTAGTATTAGTATGTAAAATTGTTGTTTGTGTGTGTTTATAGTGAGATATAATTGAATTAAGACAAAAATAAACCCAGAGCCTCAGAATGCCTTACTGAGAACTCTTTCACTATGTTTTAAAAGGAATAATACGTTTGAATAATAGGATCAGCTGGAAAAAAAAAACGAATTCTGACAACAATTCTGTGTTTCTGTTTGCCAGCGAGAGCCTTGTTCCAGCTGAGTTCACCGCAAGTGTGTGTTTTGCCATCAGAAGACAGAAAATCCACGCTAAACCCAGCAGGATTGACATCGCAGCTAAATCCTTAACCAAACGCGCACTGAGGACCTGCAGCGGCCATGAATTCCCTCCGTGGTTGTGCTGCGAGTCTTTGAATAAAGAATAAATATGTATCTTTTTTTTTTTAGATTAACTTATTTCATGCTAGCAAGCTTGGATTTGTTTCTGTGACAAGCATAACACTGGAAACAGCTAGCTAAATAAAAGGAAAAAATCAAAAAGAAAAGAACAGTAAAGGAGGTAGACAATTCTAAGATTTATTTATTATTTCTAAACTAATTTATGTTATAATTAGCAACTTCACATCAAATATTGCTAGCAATAAATCACTAATGCTAGCTTGTCAACTGACTAAATGGCTTAGCTAATATTACTAAACGTGACTAGCAGTAGCCATACAATGTCAATGTTAAAATGTCTGATTTTAGCCAGGACATAATTTCACAGGCATATTAGCAAACAATCACTAAACCATGTTGGCTAGCTGTATTGATTATATAACCTACTTCACAATTAGCCAGTAAACTTTAAACATGTTAAGGAAACAAATTTTCCTGGACACAGATTTCATTGCTAATTGTTAACTAAATCATTTAGCACTTCAATATTGAATTCTATATATAATGCTATCATAACAGAATGTTATGAAGTGAATGATAAGATTTTAGTATTTAGGTGAAAATCCAGCACACAGATTAATACCGCTATCATATACGTCTTGTCTCTTGCATCAAAATCCTTTTTATCTCCACCTGGAATAAAAACCTTCTCATTCTGCCTGTTTCCAAACCTACATCTAATAACACCTTTAACTGATTTAATGTGATGGATTTAAGAGATGATTAAAGAAACTCTTCCCCAAGTGGCAGCGATGATTATAATTTGAAACATATTATTTTCTTTCTTTTCTTTTTTTTTTTTTTTTTTTTTTTTTGACAGCTACTCCCACTCACCGAGCAGCTCCAGAGAGTATAAATTAATTCTTCCTGAACTACATAAGAAGGACTGAAGGAAGCTGTAGTGAACAGAGTTTTTTTATATTTGTTTTTTTAAAGACATGCTTGGGGATTGAAGTGGGCGTTATAAAAGGGGCAGAAAGTTTTTTTTGGCCATCTGTCCATTTATAGATAGATAGATAGATAGATAGATAGATAGATAGATAGATAGATAGATAGATAGATAGATAGATAGATAGATAGATAGATAGATAGATAGATAGATAGATATGTCTAATTTTCATAACCAGTGCCTATTAGCGTTGGATTCCTTCACATTTGTGTAGTTAATGCTTTCAAATTTACAACCAATGGCCAAATCTTGCTAACTCCAAACAGCTACAACTCAATTACATGCATTTGATGGCTAACACTATTGAGCTAGTTCTTAATGGCTATGAATCATTAGCTAGATCCTAAGTGCTAACAGTCTTTAGCTAGTTCCTGATCCTTAACACTCATGAACTAATTTTTGATGGCTAACACTCATGAACTAATTCTTGATAGCAAACGATCATGAGCTAGCTCTTGATGGCTAATGCTCATTAGTTAGCTTTTGATTCCTCGTGTTTTGTAAAGGTTTATTCTCTACATGTTGTCAATGAAGAAAATTCTCTGAGACAAACTATTACAGGAAATGCATGTGCATGGCACCACCCTGTCACTGATGAGTTTCCTATCATGGCACATCTATGTGATTACTTCTTACTTAATTTCACTTGAACTTCTAGTGCTAACATTTGAAACATGTCCTTCGGGTTCTGTCATATTGTGTTTAATCTTCTCTGATGGAAGCAAACTCATTAATTACAGAAGTTAATGATGATGGATAAGTGAGTGTGAGACTTTCAGATGACCCTCAAGGTCGTGTCAAAACTTCTTGGTCGTGGTCCTTATCATAGCTTGTCTAACCGCATCAGTGTCCGCCGTATAATAACAACTGACAGGTGATGTATCGCTTCTCATTTGCATGTTTCTGGTTTATGCCTTGTCCTTAAGTGAGTACGATCATTTAGATATGTTTCATTTTAATCTAATAGGCTTGCACCTTATGGGGTCGCAAAAATACAGAGAAACTGAGAAAGCTGAAGCTAATTACCTGCCAGTACAGTGAATTATGTCATCTGTGCTTTAAAGATGACTCATAATGAAATGTTCAAGGTGTATAATATATCTGTTAGACTCAAAGTGCATGTGTAAAACTACATCTTGAGGACCACACAGATAAATTTACTCCTGGAAAAACTAATAGGAAAAGCTATATGTTGAGAAGCACACAGGGAATTCTACACCTGGACTAACTTATGGGAAAATAAGCATCTCTGGGCTAACATATAGGTAAATCTACCTCTGGAATAAACTAGAGGTATATCTAAACCTGATTAATCTACAATAAATCTACACATGACTAACTTTCAAGTAGATCTACACCTGACTAATCTATAAGTAAATCTACACATGGACTAAATCTACAGGTAAATATACACCTTAAAATTCTAAAGGTAAAACTGCATTTGTACTAACCTACAAGTTAATCTACACCTATGCTAACCTACAAGTAAACTGTATACCAGCAGACTAACCTACAAACAAATCTACCCCCTGGACTAACCTACAAACAAATCTACCCACTGGACTAACCTACAAACAAATCTACCCACTGGACTAACCTACAAACAAATCTACCCACAGGACTAACCTACAAACAAATCTACCCCCTGGACTAACCTACAAACAAATCTACTCCCTGGACTAACCTACAAACAAATCTACCCCCTGGACTAACCTACAAACAAATCTACCCACTGGACTAACCTACAAACAAATCTACCCACTGGACTAACCTACAAACAAATCTACCCACTGGACTAACCTACAAACAAATCTACCCACTGGACTAACCTACAAACAAATCTACCCACTGGACTAACCTACAAACAAATCTACCCTGGACTAACCTACAAACAAATCTTCCCCCTGGACTAACCTACAAACAAATCTACCCCCTGGACTAACCTACAAAAAAAAAAAAAAAAAAAACTACCCACTGGACTAACCTACAAATAAATCTACCCACTGGACTAACCTACAAACAAATCTACCCACTGGACTAACCTACAAACAAACCTACCCCCTGGACTAACCTATGAGTAAATCTATACATGGACTAATGTGTAGGAAAATGTGCACCAGGACTAACCTATAATTATACTTAGAGATTACTGAGGTAACACATAGGTGCATCTAATCCAGCAGTATCCTACAAGTAAATCTCCATCTTGTTAGCACCTCTGATGACCACCAACTGCACAAATGACACAGCTGCACTTTTGAAGAATTACAACTCTGCATGAAATTGCTGCACTTGCCAAACACCAGATAATGCTGAGGTTTTCCTCTCATCCCGACACAGAAAGCATCTCTTCACAATGACCATTAGACGAACTAATTATCATTGATTGAGTGCTTAAAGAATCAATACGAATTGGAAAAGAAAAAAGCACCTGCAAAGCGCAGAGTCCCGAATACACCCTTGTGTCAGGATGATAATGATTCGGAGGACAGAAGAGGAAAAAAAACATCAATAAAAAGAACCATTGTTTACTAGCTGGAGGACTTGAAAGAAACCGTGGCTCTGAATGATGGAGACTGAAATGTAATTCATGTGTGAAAGCCTTCAACGAACAAAAGCCCTACTTCAGATTCTGCCTTCACACTAAGCAAGTTCAGGATATTCTCTGACAGCACTAGGCTTTCAGAAGCTTGGGACAGATAGCACCTTTTAGACACCAGATAGAAATATTTAAATAATCCTGTTGTCACACTCTGGATTCATGAGGAGCCAACTTAAAAATTTTCAAGCTTACAGAAATTGAAAACTCCTAAAATTCACAAGAACAGTCAATTTCCCTGGAAAGAATTTGAGTTCTAGTGCTTACAGGATGAAGAAAAACGGGAAGAACATGCATACTCCACACACACAAGGCGGAGGTGGGAATCGAACCCCCGACCCTGGAGGTGTGAGGCGAACATGCTAACCAAGATATGATTATGTTCAATAAAAAAAATCACAGGTAAAGTGTTACGTTTAGTATTCAGCATGTAGTTGAATTGTTGCTAGCAACAGCTTAATAAATAGTAATATGTTTAGATTAAGTTTTAATAAAATGTAAATACAAGGTAAAGCTGATATGGAGTTGGTAGAATCACCAGGTCACTAAGTTAGAAACATGTAGCTAGTTAGCCACAGAGGGATTAACTAAAGAGACAAAAACTGAAGCATATAGGACTTTTTAACATTCAAATATCATAAATATCTAGCTAAATCTTCTCAGGTTTCTAATTTTACTCAGATAGCTAATCCATCTTAACATTTTTTTTGCCACACACGATGCAGTTTTCCATTGTGTGTGTGTGTGTTTACTTCACACACCTCTAAACACAGACATATCCACTTTTATTTAGTGAATAACATGGTGTCATGTCCAGTTGAGCGTGCTATCCATCAGTGTATCAATTAAAGCTAGCGCTGCCATGTCAGTGTTCAATCTCGGCCGACTCTCTCAGGATTTTTTCCGACTTACGCACTCATTCCAGGCTGCTGCATAATTCAGGCTGTGTCCCTGACCTCTTATTAAAGGGTGCAGAGATAAATAATTAGCTCTGTTATGGGCTCGATAAGCAAGTCGATGATAAACGGTTCAATATTGGGTGGAGCATAGAACGTCTGCCCGAGAGACAGCGGCTTTCACCAGAAGGTCAAAGTTCTTTATGGTTCAATCGCATCGCAGTAGTAGTTTTCCAAATGGTGCCTAACTTGTTTGGGTACAAGATAATACTGTAGATAATGTGTTAACAACATAAGAGTTAAATGTTTTCTCAGAGAAAAATTTTAATCAGTTATATATTATAGTGCTACAAAACATAGTAATAACTGGTCTCACATAGATTTTCATTGTTAGCACTAGTCTGCTGGTTAACATTCACAGCTAACATGAGCTCAGTTGACAAAAAATCTTATTCATAAACATTAATGATCTCCACTGTCAATATTATACTGCTTGCTAACATGTATTACATGAGCTAACCTGACAGGATTAGGCCATTTTCAATATTAGTTTGTCAGCATTAGCAAACCTGCTAACTTAAGCACTTAGTTAACATGAGCTAACTTTTTTATTTTGTCGTTGTTTTTAACCTTTACCTTTTTTTTTTAACTGTTAAACTTTTAACCATTCACTAACTTCATAACATTGTTAAGTAAACATTAGCTAACCTAAGAGGATTTTTTTCATAAATGTTCAGAAATATTTGCTAACCATTATCAACCATAATCACTAGTTAGTTAACCCAAAATAATCTGTGAAAGAACGTTTTGAGTTTTTTTCCCTTATTTTTTCCCTTTTATTGTCACTACAGAATCTGTATACAATACCTGATGGACTGGAAAAAAAGATTATATTAATGAAGTAAATGATTTTATTTATATTAATATATAAATTTGTTTATATTCAGTCTGGCTAAACAAAGTTAATAACAAAAATCGCTCATGCTGTAGCATACAATAAGCATGGATGCTATTGTTATGAGTTTACGTCATCCTTCTTACAGTGTAGAAGAAATCTTGCCTCTGTGCCCTCAAATCTACAGATCGATACAGTGCTACAAGATAAAAATGGATTCATTGATCTTTCAAAATGAGCCACGACTGAAGCCAAGTTGTTTACTCGCGACTGGCGCCCCTCACTTAACCCTCCTGTAGTGTGCCTTTGCTCCAGGCTGTCTTTAGATTTATTCAAGAAATCTCCGTTAATCTCTTAACCTCACTGATTAATATTAAGTGCACTGTCTACTAAACTATGTAACAGAATGTATAGGCCACATGAACACATCCCAAACCACATGCCCTGTTCACTATATAGGCCAAATAACATTATTATAAAGTACTGGGGACACATCCTAAACTACAGGACCAGGCCTTGTTCACTATATAGGCCACATAGACATAATTATAAAGCAATGGGGATACATCCCAAACCATATGACCATGCCTTATTCAGTATATAGGCCAAATAGACATAATTATAAAGTACTGGAGATATATCCCAAACCATATGACCATGCTTTATTCAGTATATAGGCCAAATAGACATAATTATAAAATACTGGGGACACATCCTCAATGACATGCCCTGTTCACTATATAGGCCACATAAACATCATTACAAAGTACTAGGGACACATCCTAAACACTGTTCACTACTACTACCACTACTGCCCAACAACACACACCCTATTCACTATACACCACATAAACATCATAATCAATGCACTGTGAACATGTCTAAAACCATATTCACTGTACTCTTCACCATGGTTGTGTCTTAAGCCTCACAACTTCACTATGTAGACTATATATACACCATATACAACATCATCAGACCATACAAGAAATCATCAGTTCACTGTGGACATGTCCCAATGTACTGTAGCAGCAGGATAAATCCAGAAGTCCACAGAAACATTCTGCCAATTAATAGAGAAATGCATCCAAATTAACTGGGTGGAACTTCATCATGCAGCAAGACAATGAACCAAAACACACTGCCAACTCAATAAAGGACTTGAGGGATAAAAGATGGTTTTAGACTGGCCAATCACCAGATCTTAAAATAAATGAGCATGCATTTTACATCCTGTAGAAGAGAATGAAGAAACGTTGTGCTACAAGCATGAAAAAGCATAGCAAAAGAAGAATGCAACAGTTTATTCACGTTCAGATGATCTGTTCCAGTACATGGGTTCACCTCGAAATTGAGCAGTCTGCCATCTTGATTCCATTAATTCTGATCCATCAACTCATACTTGTCTTTTGATCTCAGCATAGGTTTCAGAGTAGAGTAAAAACAAAAGGACTGGCCATGCTGTTCCAATACTTTTGGAGGGGGTTTATATTGACTAGCATTGAATAAAGGCACCAAATATAGTGTGACAGCTGTATTCAGTGCTAAGTCCTTTAATGCTGTGCACATTTTTATCTTTGTGTGTGCGTGTGTGTGTGTGTGTGTGTGTGTGTGTGAATGGTTCTACTCTGCTGAGTGAGTGCGAAGTCCCTTTGTCTGGAGAGGACAAGGGCTGCTAATGCATGTGGCACAATAAACACACACACACACACACACACACACACACACACACACGCACTCACAGAGAAAGCCTGAGCTATTTATATGCTGCCTGTTGGAAAGTCTATAAATCACACACACACACACACACACACACACACACACACACACACACACACACACACACACACACACACACACACAGACAATGCCTAAGGTCAGAAGTGTGTTTGTGTAATATGTACTCATGACAGTTCTTATCTTTGCTGTTTACAGTGTGTATGTGGTGTTTTGTGTCCTCTATGACTTCCATTTCCTCCTGGTTTTCGTCTTCTTCTCAACTTTTTATCAACTTTCTACAGTTTAAACAGTTAAAGCTCTTTGTTTTAGTTAAAATAATATATATTTTTTTAAACATCTGTGTGTTATGTGTATGAGACAGAGAGAGAGAGAGAGAGAGAGAGAGAGAGAGAGAGAGAGAGAGAGAGAGAGAAATATCACCCACATAATGGTCTGTTTAATTCTGTATTTCCACTTCCTGTTTCCTGTCTCTCTAGAGGCGGAGCCAATTTATGGCTGTTTTGCTGCATTTCACAGAGGTCTTCAGGGCGATTGATTACATTTGCCTCAGGGAAAATACTGACGGCTCAAGAATGACCTTGATTGACCGGTGTGTGTTCTCTCTCTCTCTCTCTCTCTCTCTCTCTCTCTCTCTCTCTCTCTCTCTCTCTCTCTCTCTTTCTCACTCTCTCTCTGACACACACACAGTAATTTCGGGCCTGTCTGATTTTCAGGGCTGTTGGGTGAACATATGCCCAGTAATGGGTTTCGTTTGATTGGCAGGAGGGTATTTAAAGTCCCGCGACTGGAATTTTAATCTCGCTGTGTCGGATAAACATAAAGAAATGCGCAGAGGCCATCACTCAGAGGCCACTAATGCGCACTTCTAATATAGGCAAGACAATCTGCATATGTGGCATGTCAGTGGTACAAAAACTGATGTGAAATAAATCTGCGGTTTGTCATCACTGACAGTTCCCCCCTCGTTCCTACACCATAGTACACTATGTATGTACTGTATGTAGGGCACTAAACTAAGGAACATGAGGTTTACTACTCAGATTGTTCATCACATAGTTATCCATAATTAGTGTATTACTAGAAAGTTTGTCATTTCTTCTAATTTCAGCTTTAGTAAGTATTCTTACTATAGTCTTAAATATTAGTATTCATGACTTTTTTTCTTAAATAACAGATGAATTAATGATTCATCTTAAATGCTAGAAATGGACCATAATTAGCAGTCAAAATGGTCCTATACTTAAGCCTAACCTTAATCCTACCAAATTCTCTAAAATTAGCTTTAGTTATATGCTACTGTAGCTATTTTAAGGTTTCATACTAATATCAAAATTTATGACTTATTGTGTTTTCTAGAATGTAGCTATTTTGTTCATTAGAGAGATCGTCTTTCTCTTTCGGCAATTTTATGACTTAAATTTACAACATTTGTAAGTACAGAGCGATTTACATTTTATCTTATACAACTGAGCAATTGAGGGTTAAGGGCCTTGTTCAAAGGCCCAGCAGTTGCAGTTTGGTGGACATGGGATTTGAAAAAGAAACCTTCCAATTGGTAGTCGAACACCTTAAACACTAGGCTACCACATTCCTCTTAGGTCCAAGTACTAGAACTCTTGTGTACAGTAGTTAGTGTGTTCACTACCATGTTCTCTCTATTTTTTGACTCCATTAGAAACAGTAGAACTGTTTCCTAGTTAGTGTCTTTACAAGAGGATTTTCTTTCTTGATTTCACGGATTGTATGGCATCGTCCCAAACAGTAGAACTGTTTCTTAGTTAATGTGTTCACTAGAGGGTTTTTCTTTCTTTTTCAGCTATTTTATGTCTCCGTTGCAAACAGTTGAACTTCTGCCTCACACGATCAACTGTGACCTAACTGGTTAATCAAAATGAACTTAAACTCCCACTTTATTGGCCCAAGAGTCTGTAGAAAGCACTAATTAGATGATTAGCCAGCAGACTATTTGCTAGCAAAGTAAAACAAAAAAGAAGGCTTCAGTAGAGAGGTCTTCTCTTTCTTTTCATTTGAGTTCAATTAATGACTTGTACATTATTAGCTTGAATACTGATAAGGACTGTAGAACAAAATAAAAAGGCAAAGGGAAGATAAAAAGAGAAAGGTGGCAGGAAAAAGAAAAGTATCACTGAAAAAGATTTAAAAAAAAAAAAAGTGTTGACAGGAAATGAAAATGTCCTCCTTTGTTCCAGCCATTTGTTCTCTTCTCCATTGCTTGGATTGGAGCTTGGACAGAAAAACAAAAGGCCAAAAAAACACAGGAGAAAGAACGGAATTTGAAAGAAAAATAAACTATAGAAGAAATCCCCTCCACCAGCACTCAAGCTCTCTCAAGTCAGTGCAGAACAAAAGTACTATACTGCTGGCATAAAAAAATGGACCTTTCACATCCTGTGCCATTTCCCCAGCTTTAAATTGGCTTTAACGTGGCACAAATGTTAATGTTTCATTCCATATGTTTCCATAGGACAAAATCTGTAATTGAAAAAAAAAAAAATCTGCTCTGCTAATCAGTCATTCACATGACTTGGCATCGGTGTAAATCCTTTGCCTAGCATGTCGGTGGTTTACTTCTTACCTGGTGTGATGCAGGAAGCAGATGCAGAGGGCATTGAATCCTTTTGCAGTTTTACACTGCACAGGGTAAACAAAACCAAAACAATAGGTTAAGACACGGTTGATGAAACAGACAGAAGTTCAAGCACAATCAATCTGTCAGCACAGCAAACACCTGGAAAGACAGTTGTATCCTATGACAATCCACAGAATTTCTACTGGTATTCCTCAAGGCTCCGTATTCTGTCCTCTTCTGCTTTCCATTCATAGCAGTTCTCTCACATGCTGACACATGGCAGGAAACATAAAGGAGTGGCCGTAGTGCACCTGCCCATCACTATTCATTGGATCATTAGATGTCAGTGATTGTTACAATGGCACCTGGAAAGCGGTGAATATATTAGGCTATATTTAATACTTGGGTCCTGGCATTCCTGCAGATGTTACTTTAACCCTTACCCTCAACCTACCTCTATCTACAACACCTCTATTGCAACTCTTTATTCAGGGGTATTTTTGAGCAGGGTAGTGCTCACTGACACACTGTAAAAATAGTTCAGGAATGGTTTGAGGAACATGTTCCCATGAACAAGAGTTCAAGGTAGGTAGAGTTCAAATTTCCCAGATCTCAATCTGATCAAGCAGGTGTGATTGATGGAGGCCCCACCTTACAACTAAAGGATATTCTGCTAACACCTTTGTGCCAGATACCACAGCACACCTTCAGAGTCTTGTGGAGTCCATGAATTGACTGGTCAGGGCTGTTTTGGTGGCACAAGGGGGATCTAGACAATACTAGGAAGGGGTTTTAATGTTACAGTATGTGTGATAGCTCCTGAAAACAAAAGAGCAAGATCAACTCTTCTCATTCAACATTATCCATCAATAATCAAAAGTGACTAATGAGATGTAGTGGAGACGTCTGTGTATATTTTGAACTCAGAAAGAACAGAAAGAATTTACTCAAGGGAAAAGAATTTGCTTAATTTGCTCAATGAGATGACGAGCATGATGATGTTGGTCAGAGGAATTAGCTAGAATCTTTAGAAGCTAATCGTTTGATCAGAGTGTATAGATGAGCAGATGGAAAGACTAAACTAAAGTCTGGCTGCCTAACTGTTTCATACATTACTATCATTAGGGTTAGCGAGCTAGCTCATACTAACAAGGCAAAAGAAAACATTTATCAATATGACCTAAATATTATCTGGGAAAAATCCTGTCAGATTAGCTTCTGTTAGATAGATAGCTCAAAATTACAAAGAAAACTAGAATGTACATTTCCTGAAGAAAATGTGAATGGTGCTTGCACGTGGCAAGTTCCCCTCATCGTGCTGAGTGTTTTGATATATGACATGTCCATGTTGTGCTAACTTTTTGATTTCGCTTATTTTGGGGGCGGGGCTTCACGTGACGTCACGTGAACACCCGGTGGGGTGCCAATACTCTTAGACAAAAGATGCTACTGAAATAAAACCTCGTCCGGAGTAAGGTCCTAAAGGAGCTGGTCGAGTTCGGTGTAAATCGGTTATAAACCTTCAAAATTTATAATGGAAGTCTATGGGGGAAAAAAGCCAATTTGAGCTTCCGTACCAGGAATTCCGATCAAATATAAAAGTCATAGCACACGTCTCCTCAATGAGCCGGTCGATCTGACACCTCATTCATGGGTCTAGGACAAAAGCCGCGGGACAAGTTACGCGTCAAAGTTTTGTCCGGCACAATAACAAGAAAAAATTGCTTTGCAAGCACCATTAATAAATCAAATCTTGAGATTTGTAGATCGTATGGCCACTATATGCTAAAAAATTATTTTTTTTTAAATAAAGCTGTAACACTGGTTGGATTGAATCACATAAATACATGAAATTTTCAAGAAGATATTCTGAAGAGACTGGCAACATTTAGAGCATCAGCCAATGATAAGCGGTGGAGTTATTAAATCAGGTTGTTAGTATTATTATTATTATTATTATTATTATTATTATTATTATTATTATTATTATTTGTTTCTATCACAATAAGGGATAATAAGAGACTAAATAAAAGAGAGGTACAGTACATACCAGTCTCCTGAAGAAATCAGCACTGCACATTTGGTTCTGTTTAGATTAATCTAGTTCATAGAACTTTTTTTTTTCTATTACACATGCCGAATGAACAACGGTTAAAATGTTTCAATAGCAAGCAGCAGCTCATTCTACTCATTCTATGAAACTTTAGCCTTGTGTAAAAGAATGTTCTAGTGTTTGGAAAAGGACACATACTGGACACCAAGATCATTTTTTTAATCTATTTCATCAGCCCATTTCTTACATTCCAGTTTTTTCCAATTAAAATTGTTAGCTTCCTTATTTGTTTAAGCTACTAGTTATCCAACCAGCTTACTTAATTTCCTAAAATAACAACAGTTACATGTTATTATCCAGAGAGACTTAAATTTATCTCATACAACTCATACAATTGACGGTTGAGTGGGTGTGATCGTGCCCTATGATAGACTGGCATCCTGTGCAGGGATGAATCTCCCAGATTTGCCATGACCCACAAGGGTAAGTGGTGTAGAGAATGAACGGATGGATGAATAGATGAAGACATATGTTTTTTGATCAAGAAAAACTTGAACATGACACCATTGATCAGATCACTCAGCTTTTAAATTAGCAAAAGTATTGGAACAGATAGTATGAAAGTAAATGGCATAACAGTTGGTTGCATGTTCTATGCTTGCAAGAGCTACATCAAGATGGTGACCCACTAACAATGTTATTTTTTTTTTCTTCAGTCTCCTCTTCAGGAGGCAAAATGCATGCTTAATTAGTTTAAGGTCTGGTGATTGACTGGACCAGTCAAAAACTCTTCTGCTATTTCCTCCTAATAAAGTCCATTGTTGAGTTGGCAGTGTGTTTTTGGCTCATTGTCTTACTGCACGATGAAGTTCCTCCCAATTAGATTGGATGCATTTCTCTATAAATTGGCAGGCAGAATAATTCTGTAGACTTCTGCATTCATCCTGCAGCTACATCAAAAAAGGATAGCGAACCTGTTCCAGAAGCATCCATACAAGCCTAAGCCTTGATATTACCTCCATCGTGTTAGAGCAATGAACGTGTACAGTATGTTATGGATCATGAACAGATCCTTGCTTTCTCCATACTTTGCCCTTTCCATCAATTTTGTAGAGATTTACTTTGATAACAGCATAATTTGCTGTTATCAAAGTAAATCTCTACAAAATTCTTTGACAATGATTTTCTTATCAACTGCTTTTGTTATCAGTTCAATGTCTGGTTGTTAGTGCACCAGTTGTTTCTTTCTTTTTGACTGCCCCATCTTTTCATACATTTTAAATTGCTTGCTTTCCTCCATAGACAGCTCTCCGGTCTTCATGTTGGTTTATCCATTTTAACAATAAAATCATGAAACACAGTATAAACCCAGGCCTCAACTGTCAGTCACCTGTTCCAATATTTTTGATTATCTAAAAAAAATGGGTTGGTTTCAAAAGAAAAAGTGCATCTTCCTGTCACCACATATTAAACTTTTTATCTTAAACCTGAATGCTGATCTGCTGATCTCTTTGTTCGTCACGTTCTCTGATTATCATTGTTCTGCTCTATCATATATTTTGGTGACAACTGAACATTTTGTAATCTTAAAATGTTCCGAGGATGTCGTATCCATCCTGACTTCCTGATTTCCTTAAGTGTAAATGCGTCATGTCACCGGTATCGAGCTTTCCATGGCCAGTTTTAATGATCACTACCAACGGACTTCCTGTTATATTGCTTAACACATCAATCAGGCTAGCGGTTAGCGCATTATCATTAAGAAGAAGGTGAACACACACTTGTTCAGCAGCCCTGAGGGAAATCAAGAAAACCGTTGTGCATTTGAAATAATAAAACACTGCAGTGGTCCCAGATGCAGAAATAATATGCTATAATTTAATAAAGCTGCTGTTACAGATGGATTTAAGTGCTAGGGGATGAATAAAGGTCATATAGTGTTTACTTTTACTGTTAATTATTCAGGACGTTAAAGGGCATGAAGAGATCAGATACAGAATGGGATCAAAAGTAGTCAAAGTTTTCGAATGCTGCTTCCTAGAATGTTCACTTTCTGGGTGAAATTGGTGCAAAGCAGAGCCCTTGTTTGAGCATTTCTTCCACTTCTACATCATTCGGCTGAATCAAAGTGACTGAAAATCAACGGAAAATGGGCTGGGATGCGGAGATCAGGCATGAATACTTTCCACTTTCTTCGTTCAGGAGGATTTTTTGACTTTGACGTGATATCCAATCCATAGCATGCTACGTTCGAAAGTAACAGCAATGCCAAAAGTAGAAACGTATGAAAGCTTGAGTGCACAGGATTTCTCTGAGAAATAAAAAAAAAAAAAAATTGTTTACACATTTTATGTACAGTACTGACAGTAGTGACAGTAATTCACTCTCAGTTCTGTGTGTACATGGTAGGAAATTTGCACACGCGTCATATGCCAACTTGGATATGCCAGACGTACTGTAATTACGTTCATGCTGGACATTAATTTGTCATCTAATGTAGGGAACGCTTTTTCATCTGATATTTAATTATTGTGGAATTTACATCATCACCCGGTTACAAAGATTTAGCTTGGCCTTTCGTTCCCGGTGGCTTTATAAAATGAATATAGGTGTTACATTTTTTGTAAAAGTAGGCCTTGAATTATGTAACTTTAGTATACTTGTAAGTAATTGAGCATTAAAAAATATTTGCACCCTAGCAGCATAGTCTGTGAAACATTCTGAAAAGTATAATATGTTGGAGAAGATCCTATTATCCTGAAGGAAGAATTTAGTTTTACAGGTTGTTTTGTGAAATAAAAATGTTCTGTAGCTAAATATTTGCCCCCCCCCCCCCCCCCCCCACACACACACACACACACACTTATGAATTTAAAAGTTTGCCTAAAAGCCAGCAAGAAAATTGCCGTTTATCACATGTTTACACAGCTGAATGCACTGGATAGTGATAAATCCCCATACGTTCTAAATTGCCGTGGTCGTGTACGGCTACAGGCATCTACATAAAGCAGGTCCCACAAATTCGGCATATGTGTATGGTAAACAACTTTTTTTTTAAATCGCAGTATGCTGCAGAGATACTGTAGCATGAAGTAGAGCGAAACAAAAATGAAGCCAGCCAGTCGAACTGTGCTGCCGGCGATGACATTTAGGGAGCTTACCTATGCAAAACGAAGTACCTGTATAACCGAGAGCCTTTTCTGTTCATGTCCTGGAAACTGGCTACGTGTGCATTCCCTAAATTACAATTTGAAATCCTGTGATGGGGTTTTTGTAAGGTTTTTTTATAAACATAGGACGAGTCGCTGGCAGAAATCAACTGATGAGAGACACAGAGTTCAGAAGAGATGCGCATTTTAAATCTGTATCCGTATCACGATACATCTCTTTATCGATATATCATCCCAGCCCTGCTCCTGCCCCTCCAATCCTCCAGTGAGCGACTCAGCATGCGACCTGGCGACCATGTTTTAATGATCTGAGATCAGCTCATCAAGCACCTGCTCTTCCACTGAAGCTTCATTAACTGCTGATGAACATGCTGTGCAGCAGTCACACATTTCATCATCATCATCACCATCAATATCATCATCACATTCATCGCACCTTTCCAAATCCCAAGGACGTGTCACAGGACTCGTTGCCACAGTAGGAGAAAAACATAGACAGAAATAAAAAAGTTTCAGGTTGAGCACTTGAATGATTTATTTATTTATTTATTTATTTATTTTTTAAACTCACTCACACAGTCAGTGAGAAAATAAATGAGAGCCATAAATGGGCCAAAATGTTCAGACTGCTGATTTTTATATATTAGGACAAAAATATATGTGACAGAAGGAAATCATGTGGTTTATGGAATAGTTAAGGAGCAAAGAACGTTCCATCTGTTAGACTTTAGATCATTAGGCTTTTTAATCAACTGCTGGAAACCATGTGATACAAAATAAGTCACTTAAGAATTTTTTTGAATATTAAAGAATCTCTTTTTAGTAAGTAAAAAAAAAAGACAGAGGTCAAAGAAGAAAAGAAAAGAAGAAATACATGTGTGCATTTCAGAAGAGTTGTTTTGTTCTGTTACATCGCGGTACGGGTGAATGCTCAACTGTGATTGGTCAGAAGGACTGAAATGTTTTTGTATTCTAAAATAAAAATAATAAGACATT